>NC_135426.1:9555000-9750000 GCF_051991245.1 Festucalex cinctus
ACTCATAAGAACATTTTCAAATCCTCAAACTGGATTTTCTTTCATCCTGCTGTATTATTATTATTTATTTATTTATTTCACATGTCCTCGTGTTTATGGCAGGTAGACTAATAAACACATTTTACATTGGACAACAGTAACGTCTCTAGATTGTTTAAACGCACCTAAATGTTTTGATCTAATCGAGTCAACTTAGGACACGCTAAATTGGAGACGACGGTTCTTTTTAAACAAAAATGTACGTTTCGAGGACCATGTGAAAACGTGGGGAAAGTTGGGCATCAGTTACCTTTTCACGACACGTGGCCACTTTTTTTCGACTGACGTGCAGGTAGACGGGCAGCAGCCGACGTGAAGACAATATTCCTTTATTGTGGACGCCTCTGTGGAAGTAACTGTCGAAAAACACCGACTAATACTACTAACGTAACTTGGCTCGCTCGAAACAAACAAACCACCATGCCAAACGATTCATCATTTCTATTTCCGGTTCGTGTTTAACTTCCGGATCGCAGCTAAGTCGACAGCTAACAAGCTAAAATAATAATAAACGCCGTACTGAATAACGAAGTCGAGGGTAAATTTGTCATAAATGTGTGTCGAACGTTACATCCAGATTTTAAAGTTTAAACATTTTAAATGACTCGGTCCCACCAACGTGTTTTTTATGCGTGTATTGTATTCCTCCCTTCAACAATTCTTTGACAAATTGTAATCTACAACCAGAACATGGCGTACAGAAGCAAAAGAGTGAACTTGTTAATTTTACAAGACATCATACCTAACAAAATCACAAATAAAGATAAACACTAAAGCAAAAGAAAATCAGAATTTAAGAGGGGGGGAAATGCCAGAGGTCTTAAACTAAGAAATAGTGAAATATCTTGACAGCCTTATTAGAAGTAGATATGGAGTTATTTCTTAAAAAAAAAAAAAAAAAAAAAATCCAACGTGAGACCAAGTAACTTTGAAGGACCACATGAGTAACCCACTGGCCTGTTCAGCTCACCAGTGATGGGGCATTTTGATTTTTGAGGAAGTGTGAAGATTTAAACAATGAAAAATATATATAGAAAAAGTGTTGCATATTAGTATTTGTTTCACAATTATTGAGAAATCATAAACATGTTCAGTGTCATAAAAGGGCTGTCACTATAAGTGACATGACAAAACAAGCCAGGAAAGAATTCAAATGCTCACCTATTGTAGTCAAAACAGTTTGCAGGGGTGTGAAATTTAACGCTGACGTTTTTACATGCAGACCATACAGGGATTTCATACAATCAAAAGCAATCAGTTTGGAGCGCTAGCAATGGGACTATGTAGTAAACTACCTACAGAATGTGGTTTCAATCCATCTCACAAAAAAAAAAAAAAACTCATGTACTTTGACTGTTTGGGCTACAAAAAAAAAAAAAAAAAGTCATCCCATATCAATCTGGATGGATGGGCTTTGCAACAAAATAAAAAATAAATTTTTCAAAAATGACTCATTTCATGCATTAAGAGTGAATACAATTTTATTGAATTTACAGTTTAAAAAAAAAAGAAAAAAAAATTCAAATCCTTCCAATCTGTGAACCTGCACCTGTGAAGAAATTGTAGAAGTTTTATTGCAGAAGGTCAATTTAACAATTGAAGGATGCTTCAACTTCAACCTTTTCTGATGTCACGGTGAGGTTTGCCTTGTTTGTCTACCCTGTCTTGTTGCGCCCAGACAGCACACAGCAGGATTGTAGCCCAAACACTTGCAGATTAGAGCGACGTTGGTCTTTTACTGCCATGCACGGGTGTGCTCACTGAGATCGATCTGCATGGTGACGAGAGCACAAAGGGTCATGGTGCCGATTCCCGTTGTCAGCTGCTTGGCGGAGATCATGTTGCTGATATGCACGTGACGCTGTAGTTGCTGCACTTGGCTCAGTAATGGCATACGTGCCAGTCATCTATGAGATAAGAACACACAATTCATATTTGATGTACATTTCAGATCTTCACTGTTGCCACAATGAACATCCCGTTTAACATTCATGCAGTAGTCAACTATTTATTGGACTTGCCGATTGACGATCTCAGCTATGATCGCGCGACACTCCATGTCCAAAACTCCTTGTGAACAAAAATGCACAATTATTCAAATTGTTCTTGGGATTTCTGCAACTGCGGCCCATCGGGAATGGGATCAGCCAACGTGGACAGAAGCCACGAACACCACACTGAAAGCCAAAAAGCACACAAACAAATAGAATAGTGATGTGCTTCTCGGGTCGAATCCCTGAAGCGTGTGCCGAGTAATGTAGATGAGTGGTTCATGAACGGCGATTCAATGCGTGTGTCGATGACGTACGTGATGACGTTTGAAGCCCCGCGAAGCGGGTGTACCACGTGACTGATTCAGGAAATGATTCGCTAGGTTTGAGTGTAGTTCGAAATAAAAGCGGCAAAGAAACGCTATGGATTCCCCTTCACTTTTTGTGTTTTCGGGTCCCTTACTGCGGTACTTCTTTGCATTTTGCATTCAATTTGACCGTCGACGACGAGCTTCTTTTTTTGCGATGGAGTTCAAGGAACCAGCAAGAAAGAGAAGAAAATATCCCCAGAGTTGAAAATCCCCTTCAGTACTGGGAATCACAGAAATATGCGCTTCCAAGTTTATACAAACTTGCTGTCTCATATCTATGCACCCCTGCTTCATCAGTACCACGTGAAAGAGTTTTTTCAAAAGCAGGTGAAATTCTATGCACAAAAAGAAACCGCCTGAGTCCAAAAACTTTGGAAAAAATATTGTTTTTAAATAAAAATGAATAAGCACTTTATTTTACCTCATTTTTTCACATTTTCACTTGTTGCATAAGCACAAACATAGACAAAGTAACACAGAACAATTCATGTTAAAACACTCTTCAAATATATATTCTTTTGTATTTAGAGCATGATTTACACCCCACCATTTTATTGCATGCACCAAGCATGTTATACATTTTTCTGTCCACATGATGGCGTAGTCGAGGAAATGAATCATCTTGAAGCCCCTACGTGTGTGTGAAGCATTTCACTGCAGGGCTTCATTGCTTTACGGGGCTTCATTTTGCCATCACTAAAATAGAACAACTGGATAGTTGTCTGTCTTACAGCACAGTAGTCTTACTATAAACAAAAGAACACCGCCATAGTTAGGTCCAGTACCCATGAAACCAGCATTTAATGAAAGCAACCAGCCAATCAGAGGTCCCTCGTTGTCACAACCAAGGGTGATGCTCATTACCAATCAATCAGCAGCAGTTTGTGCTTGTGGGTAATGGGAGGGACATTTTCTATCACTTACATGAAACTTTGAAAAATAGTCTGTGTGCAAAATACAGAAATAATTGGTGTAAATTATATTTGAAGACAAAATCTAAACTGATAAAAGTGATTGTAAAATATCATTTGATCAAATAGCTGTTTAGCTCCCCCTAGAATGGCTTTTCTCTCTTCCCACATGATGACCAAATTGCATATAAAATAGAACTAGTTAAAAAAAACAAAAACAAACAGAACTACATGACTCATTAATTGAGTGCATCACTCAAAACCAACAGAACCTTGTTACTCATATCAGTTAGCGTAGCAGCTAACACAACTAGTATGTTGTGAGAAAACTAATGTTAAAATTGATTTTCTACACTGCTACTGTTATGAGAGTAACTTACAGTATATTAGTAATCAAACACAATGTAGCTTTCTTTCTTTATTTACATCAATTTATGGCCACCATCCACAAATATCACTAACCTTTGCTAGCACAGTAGCAAAGTCATATTTACAATAAATATTTGTATGAAAACCACTTGTAGGCCATAATATAAATACAACTAAAAGGATGTAGTAGGCCTAATTCCCCTTACCAAAAAGAAGTATTTTCTTGAAGTATACTCAAACTTAGGAGAGTATACTTCCAATTTACTTTTCTTGTATTTATTGGAAGTATACTCCACCAAGTAAATCTGAAGTGTACTTGTACTGACACCACACACCAGCTGCAGTGTTGCACGCTGATGTTTGATGTCTATTTCTTTTCCTTTTTTTTCTTTTCTTCTTTTAGAGATGATGCTTGATGTCTAAACGCAAGGCCGTGTATTTATTATGCTCTATTTGTGTGCATGTGTGCACTTAGCAGCACAGTTGTGTTTGTTAAATCAAATGTACCTCCTTTAATTCAAAGCTTACTCCTTTTCATGTGTATTTTATAATATTAACTACAATAATAATGCATGTGCTGCTGTGCATGTAACTGGGTGGGGGCTGCAGTCTCGTATTATAAGATTTTCCAATGATGTGTAATCCTCCTCTGAACAGGAAGTAGCACTTTATCTGCAGTTGAACAACACGTACTGACAAATATGCTGTATATAAATATTATTATATTACAGTAACAGATATAAATGGAAAATAATTAGGGGAGTTGACTTTTAGCTCCCAGAAAGAACGTAAAAATGTGTTAGTTCAATTGATTGACACAACTGCATTTCCTGCCAAGATTAGAATTTTTTTATGGTTACACTTGAATTCTTATTGGCTCATTCTCACGATAATGAATACATATTTTTTTTCGTGTTACTTGGCTACATATCAAACCGGAAATTTTCAACTGTTTCAACAATGATCTCTCGTGCTTTCTTGTACGGTCCAAAGGTCATTATGTGAGAAATAGCGTCCTCTTGTGGACAGAACTATTTAGCCAAGTGGGAAGGTGGTGTTGAGGGAATGAGGGCCCGCTACGTTTTAAAGGAATTTTGGATAAAAATAACATTTATGTTTACTGAATTGTTTCTACAGATATACACTAAAAGTAAAAATATAAAGAAGTTATGATAATTTCTTCATATTTGTTGCACTTTGTAGGATCAAATCATAAGTCTGAAAATAGGACATAACTCAGAGCTCAAATTTGTGACGCGAGTGTCAAAAATTCAAAGCTGTTTTGTCGAGACACCGGGTTCTTGTGGTGTGTGTGTGGAAAAAAAGTCTGTATAATCCCACGTTCTTGAACGCAGCAAGGACACAAGAGTGGCGCGTGCTGATAGATGCGCTCACAAGTCACTCTGCTTGCTGAGACTCGATCGTCACTCACAAACCCTCTTGTGGTCTTCTCTAGGTTAGTTTTGACATTTATTTTGTTCATTTGTCATAATCAGCTTCATCTCCATTTCAGATCTGTATTATCTTTGATGCACTCATTTCGTTTATTGGAACAGGACCTAGAAATTACACATTTTATCAAATGCAAAGTTAGAGTGGCTGATTCATGCAGGTGCACTGTGTCAAGACTTACTATAATGTGATCATTCGAAAAGAAATTCCTTAAATTCGATTTCATTTATGTCACTTATGTTTGGTCTTTTGAACCAACACCCCCCGCGAACAGTCAAAGGCTTCTCCACCCACAATGGCCTCATCAACACCCCCAGCACCCACCTTTCCTCTAAACTTCAAAAAGCTACGCCGCTTTCATGCTCATGAAAGTAAAGGTCTCCAGCAGCTGGCACGCTGGCACTTGACCTTCACATGTGGAGCAACCAAGGGTGGGCACATAAACAACTCCACTAAATATCATCTTGTGCATTAAAGGCTGATTTTAGAGTACTGTGTTCAAAAACCAGCGACAGCTAATGGAAGCTTTCTTTAATATTTCAAAAAGAGACAGGACAAATGTGCAAACGTTTAAAAGTGTCAAGTTCGCAAGTCACTGGAGAGGAAGTGAGATGACTTGAAAGGCGACAGGAAGTTGCACTGCGACTTGAGTGGGAGGACGTTCAACGTTTAGGAAAGTTGATATTGTTGTGAAGGTGGCCCACTTCCTGGATGATTGCTAATTAGCCGCTTTAGCTTCCCATTGTGCTGTTGGATCTGAAATGTACACAGTACCACAACATCTCACTTCCCCTTTTGCCATGAACACGCACAAATATTGGGCCCTTCCAAAATATATGTTATTTATTTTATAGTTATTTATTCACAGGTGGCACGGTGTAAAATAAATGATCACGCTAATCGTGATTTCAATTTTTACCAAAGTACTTGTGATTAATATATTCTTCATAATCGAGCAGCCCTAATGTCCATAAACTTTGATCGCAAAATGTCATTTTAACCTTATTCAAAATAAGTGGCTTACAGATGATGTAAATTTTGAAAAAAAAAAAAAAAAGGCAGCAGCTTATGGCTCTCAGTAACTTCTACTAACAACCCAGGCTAAATTTAGCTCCTCCTTAATATACATCTGTCATTCCCGATGTATCACGTCAACATACTTCCTTGACACCAATTACTTTTTTCATATTAGCCAGGGCTTTGGCGACATCTTGTGGCTCAATCAATAATAATAATTAAAAAATAAAAAGCTTTCACTTTCCACGCTCTAATTTAATCAGGACATTTGCGTCAATATTTCCCTTCTTGAAGGCGTCCCAATAGTTATGCCCACGCGTATGAATGTTGCTGAAGTACGTTTAGGATTTCACCTCTATTAATAGTGCCACATACACGCACACACATACACACACACACACAGGCCTCAAATATCACAAGTGGAAGTGGTGGGTTTTGTTGACAAGAAAAAAACCTACTAAAATGATTAATATATGCCAGTAGAACAGGAAAATTCGTAAAAATCTGCTTTTAAGTCCATTTTTTTGCAGTGTTGAAATATCTTGGCATACAGAGGACAAACATATTCTGCCTTGATTTGAGATATTTCATCATTTGACTTTTTGCCATGTGCTCATGCTTCTGCCTCAGACATTTACTGTGATGTCACATCTCCTTTCTCTTCCTCTCGTAGGTTATCTGGATGCCAACCTCCTCCTCCTCCTCCTCCTCCTCCTCCTCCTCCTCCTCCTCTGCCTGTCTCACATGAACCAGGGCAGCTCGTTGTCCGTCGAGGAAAGCCAACACGAAGATTGGCGCACGCACTCGCTGCCATGTCGCCCTTCCTGCGCATCGGCTTCTCCAACTTTGAGATGGAGCCGGGCCTGGAGTACCACGAGGAGGTGCTCAACCCCTATTGCGCCGTTTATATGAAGGAGGCCGTCGATACAGGTGGGACATGGCTAAATATGACTTCACCTCATTAGTTACTTGGATGAAAGTGTCGTCAATTGTTACAGTTATTAACATGGGCTTGCTGTTAGTCCGTCATTTCATAAGTGACAGCAAAAAGCAGGACCACTTTTTGAATTTTAGAGGTCCTAAAGATGCTTCTAAGGCCTATCAACATAATTCAAATAATGTCATCATAATTTGTAATTATTTATTAATTTGAGTGTTAAATTATTTTATTTTGTTTTTTAATAATAAATAAAAATCCACACCATTTTCTTTCTACTTGTAGCCCGTTGATTATCATCATCATCATCATCATCATCAATAATAATAATAATAATAATAATAATAATAATAATAATAATAAGTTGAATTACCGTAGTTTAATAAGTAATAATGCTCCTCATTGGTTTGTATTTGCATTTATTTATCTGCAGCGCACATTTGAAAATATACAATAATAATACCAGTTGTGATGACATTTTATTGATTTAAAAACATGATCAGCTATTACTGTATATACAGCTTATTTTATTTGTTTAAATAATGTATTGTTAATGCATGAAACAACTTCCCACTTTTTTTCCCCTGAATATATTACAAAGCACATTGTAAGTATGAGGGCTTTCCCAGAGGGTCAAGTTGAAAGCTTCTGCTGCTAATTAGGTTTAATAAAAGGGGGAAAAAAAAGATGAAAACATAAAAAGATTGCTTTCGTCACGTATGTTGGCTCTCGGCTGTGGAAATGTTTTGCAAGGATTTTCATCATCATGCAAAATTAAGGGCGGCTACTGTTGACATGGTGATTTATTGAAATGCTACCTGATCATTTAGTATTTCTACCTGCTGGTCATTTTGAACCTGCTTTGTCTGCTTCTTTAATACGGCCTACCAAGTGTTTTCATAATCAAGAATACAGTAATATTTGTGAAATTAATCTTTAAAATCTCTTGGATTGTGCTGGTTAACTAATGAATGCCCGTACGCTCATGCAGCAACACAGTAAACTTGCCTGTAACAAAAAGACAAAAAAAAAAATCTTCCTTTTTCTAAGAAAAGCACAGGAAGTGATACGGCGACACCCGAGTGCGGCGTCACCTGCTTGCAAAAATGACGCCGCTCGCGTTTGCACTCTGGCACAGATGGCAGACAGACGATGAGCCGATGATGACGACCACTTTGGGGAGTCGGAAGCTTAGCGGGCTTTATTATTGTGCAGGCATGTGGGCATTATGCAAGTGGATATATGCCACATTATTATAACGCGTGGGGAAAAACAAAAACAAAAAAACAGCAGATGTCAATGAGAGCCGATAATCACGCGGATATAGTGGTGAGAAGGTCAATGCTTTCGACAGCACGCTTGGCAACCAGATGCACACCAGCCTGTTTGTTTGGGTCACAATATTGACAATAACATAATTTAAATGTGGCACCCTCTTTTTGTGGGAATAATAATAATAATAAAAAAAGTGGCATAATAATAACATTGTAATTATGTTATTATAACATTGTAAAAGTGAATATATTAAGTTTAATTGAACTATAATTAATTCATTTGTAACCCTGTTCAGTTACATTATTTATAAATTTACTTGACATGTATTGTATTTTACGACGGCGTATTACGGCCACGTATAAATGTACTTTTTTTTAGAAGGTGGGTGCAATGTTCTGAGAAGTGGCAAATTTGCGAGAAAAAACTCAGAAACTTAGAACAAATACGCGTAACATAGCGTAGCTATCGTCTAATGAGGGGATTCATTAGTGGTTATAAATGAAAAGGCAGGATGGATACAGATTTATTCTTAATTTAAATTTGCTGATCCACTATCAGCTGGCCAACACTAACCAAATGTCTGTGTTTTTTTCTCGCAAATTTGCTAGTTCTCGGATTATTGCCCCCACCCGCTAAAAAAATATATCTATACGTGGCCCTAATACTCCGTCGTACAACACAATAAATGTCAAGCAAATTTATAAATAATGTAAATGAACAGGGTTACAGTTGAATTAATTATACTTCATTAAATTTAATATTTATAATAATAAATATAATAATAAATAAATAAATAATACATAATAAACTTTGGATTAATTTCGGATTAATTTAATTCAATTGTGTATTACCAATTGAAGCAATGTTATTATGTTAGTAATTACAACGTTATAATAACATAATTACAATGTTATTACAATGTTGGTCAACAATTCAATTTGTAATCTTAAGTTGGTTCAACAGTGCTCTTTTTAGAGTGTACATGTGTTGCTGCACTGTTTGTGTCAGATAGTCATTATTGCTTTTTTTGTTAGCCCGTCTATGGTGTTTTGCATTGAGTGTTAGCATCACGCTAGTGGACTTTCGTAAGCGTGACTGCTGCTCGTTGTGAAGTGAACAGAGTTGATCTCACGCTTGGATCTCAAATATCTGCTCTCAAGTCAAAGCAAAAAAAAATCATCCGCGCGACGGCTTGAAGTACTACTTTGCGTAAATCTGATTCATTTCTCGCCCTCCCTGCAGAAAAGGGCCAGGTGTACAAGCAGAAGAAGCCCACCATGTACCCTCCGTGGAGCACCACGTTTGACGCGCACGTGCACCGCGGACGCATCATGCACGTGATGGTGAAGGACCGCACGGCCGAGCTCAAGTCGGAGGCCACCGTGGCGCTGGACTCGCTGGCCACGCGCTGCAAGAAGGAGAACGGCAAGCTGGAGATGTGGGTGCGTGTGTGCGCGTGAGCGTGGCTGTCGCAAAATCCGCTCGGAGGTCACCGCTTTACGCTTTCAAACTTTACACACATCATCCCTTTTAGGAGCAACATTGCCATCTGTTAGAGCTCAGCTCAGATTTAAGCGTAGCTACAGTTCGTTACAGCTGCTCATTTTACAGGAAAACGGAAATATTCACGCAAAACAGGAAGATTCTGGGACAACTTAGAGGTCAAAATGATCCTATGATCATTGATGACCATTTACTCATTCAAAGCTGTGTCTCATTACTTCGTTTATGTGGAGCACGAGTAGGCAAACTTTGATTTTTTTTCTTGATATTTGTTGAGATGGATTAAGAATGCTCACCCCTAACCCTAACGAGAAAACGTTGTCGTTCTAACGAGAAACTGTCTTGTTAGGATGAGAAATTTTCTCATTAGGAGGCAAAATTTTATTCTTAGGATGAGGAAGTAGTCCGTTGCATGCTGTAAATACATTTCGGTTTGCATTTCTGAGTGAAAATGCAGTGCATGAACTACATTGGTGATATTTTCACCTGGGATTTTATTTTAAGGACATTGCTGCTAAATAAGATACAGCTCACAGTATAAGACGTTTCTCATCCTAATGAGAACGTTTCTCGTCCAAACGAGAAAACTTTCTCTTTTAAAACGACAAGGTTTCTCATTTGGTTGAGAAATGTTTCTCATTATGGGATTTCAATGTTTTACCCCCAAGTCACTTTAGGGCCTCCATTAACAAACAAACAAAAAAAAGGAATGATAAGAAATGTAAAAAAAAAAAATAAATTTGTTTGTGGGGTTGGGCGGCATATCTCTACTATAATGTACCCCACATACTTGCGATTAAGCACCTGTAGATTCACTTCTTTTTTTTTCAAGATTTTTTTTTTTCATTTGTTTTTTGGGAGAGCCAGGTTATTTTTCATGGGAACACACATATTGGAGGTTTATCAGCATTTTTTGAAAAATTATTGGGGTTTACAAAAAGAGTTGGCCTTAAATTATCACACGTGTTGCTTCTTTCTCAGTTGGACTTGAAGCCGCAGGGCCGCCTGCTCATGGAAGCCAGATATTACCTGGAGATAAGTGGTAAGTAATTTGACATTCAAACTTGCACAAATTATATTCATAAAGTCAGTAATGATGCAAACTCTACTTGTTTAAATAAATCTCGTTTGACGGCATTCTTTCAATCTAAAAATATTAACACTATGCTGAGTCCTGCAAGTGACAGGTAGTGTCATGGCAGCCCGTCCTGTCAAGTGGCGTCACATGACCAAATTGGAATATGAATGGGTGCGTGTTGTTTCAGACGCGGCGGGCAACGCTGATGGAGATTCCGAGCGCGAAGGTCTGTTTGCCCTCCATCATCGGCGTGGCGCCATCAAACAAGCCAAAATTCACGTGGTCAAGTGTCACGAGTTCAGCGCCACCTTCTTCCCGCAGCCCACCTTTTGCTCCGTCTGCAAAGAGTTTGTCTGGTGTGCCACTCGCATCGTCACGTTCATTCATCCTCTTTTATTTTTTGTTTAAAACGATAATTAGTGATTTGTTTGGATTTTTTTATTATTTTTTTTTTGGCAGGGGTCTTAACAAGCAAGGTTACCAGTGCAGACGTGAGTGTCATCCTACTTTCACACGCGCTGTGATTGCGTGGTCTGTCTGATTTGCTCTCTTTTGTGTGCGTCCTGCAGAGTGCAACGCGGCCATCCACAAGAAATGCATCGACAAGGTCATCGCCAAGTGCACGGGCTCGGCCATCAACAGCAAAGAAACCATGGTAACAAACACATCCAAAGAGCTGGTCCAATCTTACACGTCTTTCCGTCCGTCCTTGACTTGTAGGGACCTTAACTATGTGTTATCGTATGTGTTACCGTAAACCACGCCCGCGTGACCTAGTAAACCAATCAAGACGCAAGTCTGAGACGGCACGTGCGTTTTGCTACGGACAAACAAAAGTAATCCAGCTCCCGGTAGTGCATTGCGTGGTTGTCCAAAGCCAAGAAAAAATTCTATCAAATGGTTAAACCCTGTAGTCACGGCTTGTGTAAGAGTGATATTCGTTATCCCGATCGACTAAACGGCGTCCTGCTGTAGTCACGGCTTGTGTAAGAGACACATAATAGAGACACTGTCCGGTTTATTCCCTTCGATAAACCCGCAAACAACTACGAAAAATGTCTGCGCTGGGTCAAACTTTGTGGAAGACCCCACACACGACCAGTCAAATCCCTCCATATAGATAGCTCTGGGTAGCTAACCGTCCACATGTTTGTTGACTTACTATTTACTATAAATGCCAACAGAACAAATTGCACACACGACCAGTTGAATCCCTCCAAAATGACCAGAAACTACTATGTCTGTACTAAGGTAATGTTCTCCCTTGTTTTTAGCCAAAGGCTAACGATAGCTCCGGGTAGCTAACCACCCACGCGTTTGTTGACTTACTATTTATAAATGCCAACAAAACATTGAAACTATGAGGTAATATGAATTTATTCTTACCCTGCTTGATGTGAATAATGTCCTAAAACTTCGGTTTTGCTGACAATCAGTCAAAGTGAGTGAGGTGACTCGGTCTTTTCCTTACATCTGCAGCAGAAGTGATGCATATTTCCTTTTGTTTTTGGGCATGGTGAGGGAGTGAAGACACCCTTTAATAAAACATTTAAAGCCCCCTTTGCTTGGTACGAGGGAGAAATATCAGCGTCCTGAAAATACCTGACCAAGAAATCACAAGGAAGATCTGACAACTTGCTAATTTTGCCCAAACAATGTCGGAGGGAGCTGCTTGTCGCACAATGTGGCCGGGAGGGGCGTGCCACGTTAAGGTCAATTGAAATGAGCTAATAATTGATACCTTACGTTGGCGGCGTGTTTCAGATCCACAAGGAGCGTTTCAAGATCGACATGCCGCACAGGTTCAAAGTGTACAACTACAAGAGCCCCACCTTCTGCGAACACTGCGGGACCCTCCTGTGGGGGCTGGCCAAGCAGGGGCTCAAATGTGAGGGTGAGAGGGGACACTTTTATGTCGCTGTCAGCGTGGAAAAGTGCGTTTTGCTCCACACGCTTAACTGTCTGCTTTCTGTCACTAGAATGTGGCATGAATGTCCACCACAAGTGCCAGAAGAAAGTGGCCAACCTGTGTGGGGTCAACCAGAAGCTGATGGCCGAAGCGCTGGCCATCATCGAGACCAAACAGCAGGTCAGGACTGGGCAGGGAGACTTCCATGCCTTTCTGTGACTCTTCCACTCTTTCTGTATTAACATGCTGATGCCACAGAGTGTCACCTATCGTCCTCTAGGCCAAGAGCACCAGAGAAACCGACATCGTCAGTCGGGAAGGTCCCATAGGCGTCAACCAGCCGGGAATGATCCGGCCGAGTGCGCTAGAAATGAATTCAGCAACTTTAGCAACACCTACGAGTAAAGGTATTCTCTTTGATATGCCTGCTGTCCCGCGGGGGGACCTCTTAAATGTGTAACTACTCCGCAGAGGTGCAGGGTGTTTCCTGGGAGGGGCCAGCAGTCGCCGATAAGCCAATAGTCGAGGCATCGGAGGAGGAGGAAGAACATCTTTACGATTTCCCTTCGCGGGATCAGCCCAAGTTCTCCATCGATGACTTTGTCCTGCATAAGATGCTCGGCAAGGGTAGTTTTGGCAAGGTGAAGACACTCATCGAAGACAAAAAAAAATTTAAAAATCGTCAAACTGCCTTGCTTAACTTTTTTTCTTCAGGTGTTTTTAGCTGAGCTGAAAAAGAGCGCACAGTTTTTCGCCATCAAGGCTCTGAAGAAAGATGTGGTTCTGATGGACGATGACGTGGAGTGTACCATGGTGGAGAGGAGGGTCCTCTCTTTAGCCTGGGAAAACCCCTTCCTCACACACCTGCACTGCACCTTTCAGACCAAGGTAATCCCCCCTCTAATTTGATCTGCCGTCTGGCAAAATGCAGTTCAGTCCACATCTCCTCCTCCAGGAGAACCTGTTCTTCGTGATGGAGTACCTGAACGGAGGCGACCTGATGTTCCACATCCAGAACTGCCACAAGTTTGACCTGCACAGATCCACGTAGGTGCTCTTGTCTCAGGTTATCTTCTGGACATGGTCCCTTACACTTTCTCTCGCACCGTAGCTTCTATGCGGCCGAGATCGTCTGCGGCCTTCAGTTCCTGCACTCCAGAGGAATCATCTACAGGTGACAAAAGATACTGGAGAGAGACAGAGAGAGGGAGAGAGGGAGAGAGAGAGAGAGAGAGAGAGAGAGAGAGAGAGAGAGAGAGAGAGAGAGAGAGAGAGAGAGAGAGAGAGAGAGAGAGAGAGAGAGAGAGAGAGAGAGAGAGAGAGAGAGAGAGAGAGAGAGAGAGAGAGACAGAGACAGAGACAGAGACAGAGACAGAGACAGACAGACCAGGACAGACCAGACAACACCATACCAGACCAGACAACACCAGGCAACACCATACCAGACCAGACAACACCAGACCAGACAACACCAGACCAGACCAGACCAGACAACACCAGGCAACACCATACCAGACCAGACAACACCAGACCAGACGAGACCAGACAACACCAGGCAACACCGTACCAGACAACACCAGACCAGACAACACCAGGCAACACCATACCAGACCAGACAACACCAGACCAGACAACACCAGGCAACACCAGGCAACACCATACCAGACCAGACAACAAAAGACCAGACAACACCATACCAGACCAGACAACACCAGACCAGACAACACCATACCAGACAACACCATACCAGACAACACCAGACAACAGACAACAGACCAGTAAAACGTTGGTTAGTAATTAGTGCTGTCAAAGTTAAAGCGTTAACTAATTAATTAATCACAAAAAATTATCGCATTAATCATTTTATTACCACAGATTAATCACACTATTGATTTTGACCGCAGATGATCCTTTTTAGCCGACAGTGGATGGTTACGTTAAAGGTAGCTGTTGGAGTTTGAGCAATAAACATAACTACATGCATTAAAGTAAATAAATGTTTACATATGCCGTAGGTCATTTTTTTCCCCCCATTTTAAATTATGCAAATAATAAATTGATTAGAAAAAGGAGGATGAGCGTGTTGCAGTGGATATAAATTTTTGAAGACGTCCTCATAACATTAAATGTCGAAAAAATTAACACAAAATAGGTGCGCTTCAAATTTAGCGGGCAAAATATGTTGGGAAAAAAAGCCTTTTAAGTCAGTGATTAATCATGATTAATCAAAATTCTAAGATGTGATTAATCTGATTAAAAAATGTCATCGTTTGACAGCTCTATTAGTAATACAATGTACACCAATCAATCTACGGTAATATGTGTACAAAGTAATTTCCTTCCTTCTGTGTCTGCAGGGATCTGAAGCTGGACAATGTACTGCTGGACTCGGAGGGGCACATCAAGATTGCGGACTTTGGTATGTGCAAGGAGAAGATGTTGGAGGAGGCCAGGACGTCCACTTTCTGTGGGACGCCGGACTACATTGCTCCGGAGGTAATGCCGCTCAACATGCGTGGCTACGAGCTACAACACTACCTTGACGTCCGAGAGTTACCAACTGTTTCCATTTTGCGAATTTTGAGCTTCATAAACAGTCTAATCTACAGAAAACATGTAGTCAAAGTAGCCGACTCTTCCACTTGATTGATGATGAAAGTTGTGTGTTCAGATCCTGCTAGGCCAGAAGTACAACAGCTCGGTGGACTGGTGGTCGTTTGGCGTGCTACTGTACGAGATGCTCATCGGTCAGTCTCCCTTCTACGGCCGAGACGAGGAGGAGCTCTTTCAGTCCATTCGCACCGACAACCCAGCGTATCCCCGCTGGCTGACCCGAGACACCAAAGACATCCTGATCAAGGTCGGATGCCGACGTGGGTTTGTCCTTGCTGCGACTGTTCTCACTGCGGCCATTATCCTGCAGCTGTTTGTCAGGGAGCCCGAGGAGCGGCTGGGAGTGAAGGGAAACATCAGGCTACACAGCTTCTTCGCCGCCACCGACTGGAAGGCCCTTGAACAGCGGAAGGTGGTGCCGCCCTTCAAGCCAACCTTGGTGAGTTTCAGTTTGCATTATCTAGTTAACTTAATGATCCCCAACCACATTTGTGTTTACAGATAATGTATCTTTACTCATCTGAAAAGAAAAACAATTACATATTCTTACCCTCTTTCACTTTATGCATTTTGAAAAATCAAACAAGATTTATTAAATTTTAAAATAAAAAAGGTGAAACTATATAAATTTAAACAACTCAAAATTAGTATTAATATTTTTTATTTTTGTTTATAATTTTGCCTATTTTCGTAAATGGTGAGTGAATTTCGATTAATTGCACAGCCCTAGTGAAATGTTTTCGTCTTGGCTCAAAGTTTGAGAAGTGCCGGGTTTTTTTTGTTTTTTTTTGGTTGTTTTTTAAAGGTCTCCAACTTGACATCTCTGTTTTCGCAGACGTCCCCCAGCGACTGCAGCAATTTTGACAAAGAGTTCATCAACGAGAAGCCACGACTGTCGTGCGCTGATCGGACGCTCATGAACAGCATGGACCAGACCATGTTCCGGAACTTCTCCTTTGTCAATCCGGGCATGGCTCATGTGGCAGCGCGCAGACCCGCCCCCCTCACCGACCCAATCAGACTTTAAAGTGGTCCATTTCGGGACAAAAATACAGCAGACGTGTCTCTGCAGCCAAGTAAGACAAAACTGACAATGTCGCACAAATAAGTCACCAATTGTAGACTAGCTGTTCAGACCTTGTGTATAATGTTCACATCAAGATGCTTTTAATATGCAACAGTCTACAAGATGGACTGTGGGCTTTTTCTCCTCATTGTTGTAATCTAATGTCAGTGACTTCCGTTTACATTTCAGTTACCTCAGAAGTGTTGCTGGCAATTGCCTTGTTCTGGGTAATAAAATACATGATGTCTCTGACGTGTTTGTGGTAATTTCCCTCAGCCTCAACATTTTTACTGATCTTAATACTGAAAAATGGCAAGGAGAGCTCACGTCATAACAGCAGAAAAGTCAAAGTGAGTGTTCAAAAGAACTGCTGAAACTCAAAAAGAAGCAGAATCCCATCAACTTTTGTGTAACTAATCTAATTACTGTATCATTTTCCAGTGAATTTGCTCATCTGGCTAAAGTGCAGCTGTCATCAGTAACATGAGACTCCATGTGCTGTAAGTAGGACAACTGCTTTTCATATGTTGTTTCAATAGGGGGCGCCAGTACAAACGTATGTACTGGACAGTATACTGTTGAAGTGTTCAAACGTCAAAATCAGTTACTTTTATCTTCCTTTGAAGGGAATCAATGTTAAGTGTCGAAGTTGTATTATTTTATACTCGCTATTAAAAAAAATAGCAGAATACCAGTTCAGTCTAATTTTATAGTTCTGTGTACAGTAATTATATTGTCTGGTTTTGCACTTGATGTTAAAGTGCTCTTTGAAAACCAGTAAAAGATTTTATCCAAATTAGCCTCTTAATTGCATAATACATAACTTAAAATTCTCTAAATAAAACTTATGACACTCGTTTAAACCATTTCTCATAATGTTTTTTTTTTTTAAATATTACTTTTTAGATAGTCATGGCAGGTAAGTAGCTAATCAAATGGTGCCGTGAAAATTAATGAAAATTTTCAGCCTGAAATGTATCACCTCATCTGTAAATGTTAACCTATATAATTGGTGGAGATATATTGCTGTCAAACTTTTTTCTTTTTTTTTTTAAAGCATTTTCTTTGTTCCAAGACTGATTAACCAAAATAAATGAATAGTTAAATAATAAAGACCACTCTATAACTCTCTTCAGGAGTAAAAGCTCATCATATATCAATCATAATTTAAATGTGTTTTTATACAGTATATGCTATTGTTGATACCTGTTTTGTTTTTTTCTTATTTGTGCCTATTTATATATTATAAAGAAAAAAAAAAGATTCATTCATAATAGCTCTAAACCTGTGTCTGTTTTCTCTATATTTTTTTTTATAACACATTCGAACTAGACAAAAAAAATGATTCTGAAACTGAAACCTTGCGCAATGTGAACACAAAATTTCATCCTTCGTTTATTTGTACATTCCTTGTGGTTTTGAACAGTCACGATGCAAGCAAACACATTTTTCTTTCTCGTGCATCTCACACAAACTTTCGGTTGTTCTATCTTCTTGGCATAGAAACAAGTGGATGGCTTCGGTGCGGTGGGGGCAAGTGTGTTCGCAGTCATGCTTCATTTCTTGTCAGTGTGACGGTCCAGTCCGCGTGGACCTGCATAGGCAAAGGAAACATTCTTTGTGAACTTTTCTTAGCCAAGCCATTTCCAGGAGGCAACGCGGTGTGACTGACTGCTGGAAAAAGTTCTCAGCGCCTCCTGGTGGTGCCGGCGCCACTGCTACAGTTGCGGCTCATCTGGGGGAAGCAGACGGAGGGCGTCCTTGACGTGGGGCCGTACAGGCCCAGGTTTCGGGCGGCCGCCGACTTCCTGGGCAGCTTGACGCACGGGAACGGCGAGAAGACTTGCGCCTTTGCCACGGAAGAGAAGGACGGCGTGGACGGGGAGGCGGGGATACAAGAGCGTGACGAGGACCCGATGGACGAGATGGACGGCGTGGACGGGGAGGTTTTGTAGAAGCCTCGAACGGGTGTGGAGGAAGCAGCGTGGCGGGCGGAGCTTGGCGGCGGCGTGGATGGCGGCGTGGGGGAGGACGACGGCTCGGCGGATGTTAACGTGGAAACCGGAGAAGGTGATGGACTCAGAGTGGACGGTGCAGAAGACGTGACGTCTTTGTGAGGTGGAATGATGGAGCAATGTAGACCGGCACCCTCGGAGCTTGATGAGTCCTCCTGCAGGACCGAAGATGGAAGAGGAGGAGCTAGCTGGGTTTCTAAAGTCACGTTTTGAGGTTTGTCCTCCAAGTCCATGGAGACCAGCTTCGCCTCCACCTCTTCGGCATCCTCACACTTGCAGGAGACGCTCCCCTCAGCAACACCGTCACCAACTCGATCTTCCGTTTTCCCATTCTCCTCATCAACCTCCTCGGAATCTGCGAAGCCCAGCTGGGCTCGGGCCCGGGCAACGTTCCTGCGATGAGCTCGTACGTGAGCCCGCCAGGGTGACCCCACGCTGCCTTCAGAGCTCGCCCAAGACGCGCTGCTGTCGGAGGGCCGTGAGCCGCACCGCTGCCTGGCCGGAGAGCCCCGGGCGTGTGATGAAGCGACAGGACGGATGGCTGGACCGGTGGAAGAAATGTTGCCGGAAGCCCGGGGAGATCCGCAGGGTTTCCGACCCAGAAGCAGATGATTGATGACAGTGCTGGAAGGGTTGAGTTGGGACGGCAGGATGCGGGTGGCCGGACACTTGTCTGGAAGATCACGAGGAGCGAGAAATTAAAGTAAGAGTATGATGCTAATTCTTCGTAGACTACTCACAAAAAAAAATTTCAGGTGAAATTCCGGAAAATTCACATCAGATCATGAATGGAGCAATACGTTTCTTAAACAGGAAGTGGCCACTGAGTGCCAACAGCAAATTGCAACAGTTACAGAGTGAGTAGATGAATCACAGAAAGGCATAGATGTGGATAACCTTGAAAATTTCTGCAAAAAGTAGTGAAATTTCCAAAAGCTGACCAAGGTTATTTTAGTTAATGAAAACTTAAAAAAAACGAAAAAAAACAAAAAACTAAACTAAAATTCAAAACAATTTTGTCAACAAAATAATTATGAAAATACTTATTTTTTGTTTTTAAACAAAAACTAACAAACTACATTTTATGTTTAGTTTTCAGAAATTAATTTAATGCATGAGCCTTTGGGGATTTTGTTTAAATGTTATTTTAAATAGATTTATTTTTATATTAACTGGAATAAGGTCATTTGAAAGTGTGTCACACAAAAGTGACGTCATCTAGCAGCAGCCAATAGAAAAGCACCTTCAGATGACGTCGCTCCTAGACGACAAATTCTGCTTGACTTTTGGCTCCAGTGGCTCAGCTCGCCTGCTTTTCCATTTAACTCAGCCGAAATGCAACGCTAGGTAAGAAATGCATGATTTTTTTCATTTTACCATGGTGTCATATAAATATTGGGTACAAATAATACACTTTTTTTTTTTTTTTTAACTAATATTGAAACTAAATAAAACTAAACCTTTTTTAAATAAAACTAATACAGAACTAACAGAACCACCCTGAAAACTAACTAAATGTATAAAACAAAACTCACTCAAAATGAAATCAAAACTAACTAAAATGAGAATTCCAAAACTATAATAACCTTGCTGTTGTCATCACAGGTGTAGACAAGGTCAAATTAAGGTCACCTGTAAAATGCATTTGAGGTTGATCCTGAAATTTAGCTGAATAGTGCCAAATTTTTGTGAGTCACGTATGTCTAATAGCAGGGAGCATAGGTGATTATTAAATGGTGAAAACGCATTCAGGGGACTTGAATTAGCTCGATGCTAATGTTGATTAACGACTGGAGAAGAAACATTGTTAGTAATCGGAAAAATTAAGAGCAGATGGAAAAAAGTCAACATAGTGATCATAATTACAGTGCAAAAACTCAAATCTGACCAGTATTTTATGAAGTAAAAAATATGCCAAGGTCTTTCTTCTAAGCAAGCAGGTTTTGTGCAGGAGCAATGTCATTTTGCTTCAGATTGTTGCTAATTGTTTTAAAAAAAAAATCTTGCCGAGTTCAATTTTCCTGTTCTACTGGCAGATAATTTAACTAAAGCAAGTAATAGTAGTCATTTCAGGTTTTGCAGTGTAACCTACGGAGGACCAAAAATGCCAAAATAAAAATAAATAAATAAAATACAAATGGATATAAACATATGATTCAAAAATTAATTAAAAAATGAAATAGATGGCAATAAAAACAACTCACAACCGAATAACATTTTATGACGCATTTCATGCTGACAGCATCTGCAGCATAAAATAAATGAGCAGAGCGTTTTTAATCAATATTGAAATCTATATATTTATTTTTGTATTTACTTTATTTCCACATATATATGTAGATCTAGTTTTTAGATTAATTTTTTTATTTGATTTTTGAATTATATTTTTATATCTGTTTTGATTTTCACTTTTATTTATTTTTTCAGCATTTTTGGTCCTCCATAGTAAGCAGTCATTAAAGCCCTTCGATTAAGACCACAACCCTGAGTTTGGCATTAATACCGTCACTTTGATGGCAGCCGTCGCCGTGGCTGCGTTTGTTATGCAGAAATCCAGGACGAGCGCTTATGTGGGCTCCTACAAGTCAAAAGGTGGCGTCAAATCCCCTCTTTAACCTGCCGCCCTGTGTCGTCCCGTCCCTTGGGCCCACCTGTGCGTATGCAGAGCTGCGTGGCCTGCTGCTGCTGCCGCCTCTTGATGCGAGCGTACTGCTTCTTGAGCGCATGAATGTCGGTGCTCATGCGTTCCATCATCATGCTGTTGATAGCCGCCTGGTGTTCCGCCCTGGCTCCTCCCCCCACCGCGCCCGGACTCAGCTCGGCGATGTTGCCCTGCTCGGCTCGCTGGTCTGGATGCAAACTCGCTAGTCATTGTCATGTTTTCAGATTTGAAAAAGGTGAGATTGACCCTGCCTGACCTTTGAGGTGCTTGTGGTATCGTTGTATCTCTGGCGCCAGCAGCCCCCCGAGCGGTCCCAAACAGCCGAGCGCTGACATCACCGCGTCGTCGTCGTCCGCTTCCGCCGTCTCGTTGTCGCTCTCCCAACCGCTGTTGACGACAAACAAAATCCATCACCAGAAGGCCGAAGTGTCACATTCTCGAGCGCTTTTCCCCCATCCCACCTTCCGATGGGCTTGACTGAGGTAGGGAAGGGCGTGATGTTGTACGTGTACTTCTCCCTCAGTTCGGCCAGCTGAGGGAATGGAAACACCGCCATGCCGTAAACTTCCTGAAAGACATTTCCGCCTTGCTGTTTAAAAGGTTACATATTCACAGTTTCTTTTTTTTTTTTTTTTTTAAACCTGTATGAGGTCAGGAGGATCGATGAGGTTGTGGTCCAGCATCTCCTGAGTCAGACAACCCATCGTGCTGTAGAACTCGTCGGCCGTCTGGCAATACAAAATCCTCCTGGACCAAATCAAAACAGGATTGGGAATTTCTGTTGAGACACTCAAAAGTGGACGCTGACCAAAAGTCGCACTCACTCTCCCAGTCTCTCCCAGATGGCGAGGGCCACACGGAAGAGGACCTCAGAGCCCTCAAAGAAAACCGAGTCCCAAATCTTGAGCACGGTGTGCGCCGGCAAGCACGTGGCGAACATGGTGAGGAACCACTGCATGGTGAACACGTTGGTCAGCGGCGGCTCGTAGCTACCTGGCGGATGCCACATTGTCAGACAGGATAGTTTGACTTGCGACACAAAGCCAAACCAAAGCGTACATTCATGTGTGATGATGTCATACCTCCCGCCTCCTTATTGGCCACCTTCTGGAGGTGGTGCAGGTGTTGGGACAGACGGGGAAGCTTGACGCGCAGCAGGTCTCGGAACACCGCCATGTCCACTAGGGGTGTGCCCAAAAACAAAAAACAAAAAAATCGATTCACATAAGAATCGCGATTCTCATTTAGTATGATTATTTCATACTGTCTTGCCCTTGTTTATGTGTGCCTTCATTGGGAGCGCTGTTCATGTTGTACACTATTTGGCCACTTAGGGAAAGTGTGGTTCAGCGCGTTCTGATAGACTAGCCTCATTAGCGATTAAGGAAAAAGACATGATCAAGTTATGCCAATAAAATTATTTTTTATTTTTTTGCAACATAGGCAGAGCATATGCCGATGAGTAATGTTAAGCTGCTTCTCTGTATGCATTCCTGAAGTGTTTCGTATGAATAGCCATTCGTTTGAGTGATAAAACTGCCACAAGCAGCATGCTAACATTTTAATGTCTCCATTTGTCATTCTGTCTTGCAAACCAGACTGGAATAGATCATGACTATTCTTTGCACATCTATAAATTGAAGCAGAAGTCATTGTCAATCAAATCATTTTGAATCCACAATCATTCTGAATCGAAAATTTATTTTGAATCAAATCGTGAGACAGTCAAAGATTCCCACCCCTAATCTCCACTGATAGAGACAATATATGGGTCAAGTCACATGACACATCTGGACCAATCAAATCGAATGTTCATGTGGAAAAAAAAACCCCCAAAAAGTTGTGTGAGTGTGTGTGCGTGTACCTGACAGTGCGCGGAGGTTGTTGGCAAAGTAGCTCTCAGGCAGCACTTTGTCAATCAGGTAGATCATGACCTGCAGATGACATCATCATCACGAATGTGTGGCGATTTCATTGTTGGATTCTCAGAGGTCGGCGTCCGTCGAGGTCACCTTCAGCGCGTCGCTCTCGTCTCCCTGCGTCACCACCAGGATGAGCGCAGCCAGCACGTTGAAGCCTTGGCAGTAGCCCACCGCTTTGTTCCAGCGGGCGTACGCCAGCAGAACCCGCTTCAGGACCACTCTGTCTTGCTCCCCCTCCTGGCCGCAGTAAGAACTGCAGCCTGTCCTATGCAGGTCCTGGAAGGTGAGATGTGTGAAATACATCTGGTATGTTGGCTATTTTATTTTTTTCTGAGGACTTTTTTTTACTGAGGACTTTTTTTCACAAATTTGCATTTGAGTACTTTTACCACCTGTGATCATCAACGACCTGAACTTATCACCTTGACGATTTGGATGCCTAGCGAGTCGTCGTCTGGGTTGCTGCGCTCATTGAAGGCGAAACGGAGTGTCTTGTCCCAGTCGATGGAGATGCTGTGGAGGTATTGGTCAGCTAGCGTCAGCCACACCTACGTACGCACACCCAAACACACACATCGGGGTTGAGTAGTTCACGTGTTTATATCAACAGTGGGATGCTTAGTGGGATATGTGACTCACCCTCTTCCTCCATTCTTTGGGAATGCCAGTTGGAAGTCTGGCCACAGCTTTAAGGGCGTCGTACCACTGCAGCACACAAAACACTACACTCTAAAAAGTCTCACTGGGATAAAAATATGTATAAAATAAAGAGCTAGTAACCTGTATGTAAAAAAAGAACTGTGCAGTTTGCTATATTAGGTTGAACTAATAAAATTTGAATCATTTATTTAATAATAATAATAATAAATTTAACTTAACACCTTTCAGGACAGACACCCAAGGACACTTTACAGGGTACAGTTAAACTAAGACAATTAATTGCATTTTACTCACTTTTGTTTGTATAGCAGCTGAAAATCACATCACAGTATATACAAATTGGTTACATTTTATCAGTTGTCAACAATATTGGAAAATGAATACATTGTTTTAATCAGCTAAATTACCTAGATAACTAGTAAATATCCCTATAAAATTGGTTTGTTTTATTCAACTATAAATTCAAAACATTTCAACCAAAGTTTTTATTACTTTAACATTTCTTAGATTTAATTAAATAGTTCTTAATTAAAGTTGAAGTCACTAATCTAAATGAAGTCACTTTGTTGCCTTATTTATTTTAGCAGACAAAGCTTGGAAAAGTTCTAATTCATTTGCTGTGTTTTCTCTTGAGTTTTGTAAACAAACAAAAATGGTTTAGACAATCATCCTGTTACTGAAGGTTGACTGATGCCATTAAATCACCAATTTTTCCCAGATCCATCACAATTGTCACCAGCGGGTTGAAATGGGTCAATGTACGTTTAAAAGTTGTTTGTAAGAGTTTTGACCTGCTGGAATCCATTCTTCCCAACAGAAGGTTCAATGGTGAACTTCAGCCTTGTGTCTACTCCTGTCGGCACAAACAATGCCAGGGAAAGTTAGACATTGCAGGGAAAATGCCTTTCTTTACTTTCAGCATACAAGTATGTGAATGTATGCTGAAATGTGTAGAACATTTCTTTATCATGGCCAGCAAAAATATATTTTAAAGCCAATAAAAAAAATGACAATGCGGATACAAAGTGAAACAAACAGAAATAAAAGTTACGTACAAAATATATACAACTGTTGGCCTGCTAGCGCATGCGCAAATAACCCGGAAGTGTCGCTGTCCCTTTGCGTCGCGGTGCTAAATTTAAATTAATGATGTTGAAATATAACAATTAGATTTACGAAATTCACAAGGACTAATGTTTTAAAAGGTGTAAATGCAATTTTAGATAAGGTTATGTTCCAACGACGATCAGTTTCAAGCTTTGTTTCTCCTGATGAAATCTAAAAGTGGGACAACCTGCTTGATTGGTCTCGTCCGCTTCGTCCTCGATATTGTCCTCCATTCCCCGTTTTATTCCCAGAGCTGTCTTTCCTGTTGACTTCTTTCCCTATGCCTGCTCGGAGCTTTTGGAGAGGATTATCGGTATCTAAAGCGAAATCCACGCCCACTTCGGTTGTCAATCACGCTCAGATTAACGCCACTCAACGGTCATAACATTAGGTACACCGGCACATCTAATTTGTTTACATTTCGACCGAAAAAAAAAAAAAACACCTTTGTTGTAAAATAAAGGGTACAGAATGAGATTACTAATTTTTTTTTTAGAAAAACTATACAGTGATTTTTTTTTTTTTTTTTTTTTTTTTTTTTTTATCTGTACGCATGCTTGTCTTTGGTGACCTCAAGGCAGCATTGATTATCGGTGACAATGGCCGTCGTGCACGTCACCTGGCTCGAGCGTGCACAGCAGCCTGGGTGCGCTCCTCGAGATGCCGTTGCGTTTCCTCAGCACGCTGCTGATGATGTTGCCGACCCCGCCCGATGCCTGCTGCCGCTGCCGGCCGCCCGCCCGAGGCCTCCTGCCGGCCAGGGAGACGGCGGAGGCGCCGCCGAGGCGCTCCTGCCGCATGCTGAGCCCCGAACAAGTCCGAGGTACAGTTAGCTCATGATGTGATAGCTCATGACGTGATAGCGTCGACTCGATCTGTCTGCAAAACTAAATAAATGTTTTGTATTTTTTTTTTAATCCCCAAGCGTCCGGTTTGTAACCGTGAATTGAGGAGTGCTACCGCTACGGATGATTCTCAACATCGCTTCCTCCTCTTCATCCTCTTTTTGGCACGTCATCAGGAGGAGGTGCAAGGATGCAGGAAGCAGCAGGAGGAGGAGGAGAAAATACACCACCAGGGTGAGCTCATTCCCATTTTATTTTAGCACAGTTGTCAACCGTGCAAGTTTTTGATCTTTCCGTCCTCCAACACACCTGATTCAAATGATCAGCACATCAGCAATCTCTGGAGGAGCCTGATAACGAGCCTGATCATCAATCACTTAATGATGAACGGCCAACTGGTAAATAAATAAACAGTTTTACTTAAATGTTAACTTTGCATAGCTGTTTTTCTTCTCTGGAAACAATTAGTGAGTTGGGACGAAGTGTCATCAGAAACACACGAGCGACTTTGTCAGCTCCATTCATTGCGTGTTTTAAACTCAACTCAACTCAAGTTTATTTATATAGCGCTTTCAAACAGCCTGAGCTGTCACAAAGAGCTTTACAGAAACACAAATACTTGGTTGATTAAGATGATTGTGATAAATGTTTCTTACGTCGTTTTTTGGAGACGGCTTGAAGGCAGGCGGTGATGATGTCGTAATTCTTTTGCAGTTTGTGCACCAGTCGGTCCCGCCTCCTCAGCTGGCGAATCAGCTTGGCCGACTGGATGCTTGTGCGGTGCTTGACCTCCTGGATGATGGCGCGTAGCTCTTGGGGCTCTGGAAAGCGGAGGGGGTGGGGGGTACTGATAATACTGTCCAAAAGTCTTCCACAGGCTTTATATTATATATATATATGTATATTATATATATATATATATATATATATATATATATATATATATATATATATATATATATATATATATGTATATTATATATATATATTATATATATATATATATATATATATATATATATATATATATATATATATGTATCACATCACATTTCAGCCCCCAGACCAGCAGGGGGCAGCAGAGAGGTTACACAATCAATTGCCATGTCATGCACAAAGTACGCTGTGGGTGTGAGCAGCTCAGGAAGCCAAAAGCTGGATGTTGACACACCGTATTGTTTAACTTGACCGGGGGTCACATGACTGGTGGGCAAACACACGCGCACGCACGCACACACACGCACACAAGAATGTCAACTGTCAACATGCTCATTAGTGTTTAGTCATGTCTTTAATGTTTTGTCCCTCTCAGGTCAGTTTGACTGCTTGAATCTGAACTGTTAAAAAGCCTAAGAAAAAGAAAACTCCTATTCATCTGCAAGACTAGCACACCCTGCTGGTGTGGAGACTTTTGCTCAAGCAGACAAGATGAACTAAAAAATGTTTCTGGCACACAACACATTACAGTGTCTTGTTATGATCACTTACATATTTGCATCCACAATTTGCACACATACATGAAAAAAAAATCCACCTCAAAGAATGGGTCAAGTGAATTCTTGAAATGCAAAGTGTTCTATTGACAATCCACATTTCTGACTTTCACACCGGCTTACACAAAAACAAACTATTGCTTTTGTCGTGTGACTATAGTCAAATGACATTTCATCACATTTTGAAATTAAAATAATCTTCACAACTCAAGTTAAAATGTTCCAAAGTCCAATGCTTTTTGATTAGCTGAGAGCTTCCTTTCACAGAGTTAATGCTGCATTTGAGGAAGTTTAGAAGTCGGATTGATCCCACTAACGACCTCAAAGCGTTCTAGGCAAATGTAAACAACAAAGATGGCTGATTAGTGATTATGATAAATTGTTTGTTGTTCTGGTTAACACAGTCAGTCCTAATCACGTTGGGTTATGTGAGGTAACTTATTTTGAATCAATTAAAGTAATAATAAAGAAAGAGATATTGTAAAAATGTTTACTCTTTATGTGACTTGTTTTGCCATTCACAGTCTGTGCCACTAGTGTCGAGTGATGTCAGAATGAAGCCAGTTAATTAATGTCGGGGTCCTTCATCTGACTCCCCACCCTCCTCGAATACAGCATTAAACCACCATTTTGAGTTGTCACATATTTGCTCAGAATTATTTAATTCAAAGGCTACTTGTTTTGTTACATTTTGCCATGCACATTACCTTTATTTGTTCTGTGAACTGTATCATAATGAGACATTTACATGCTATTTTAAATGCGTGATCAACAGACTGTTAGAGTGCATGCATACCAATAGAAAAATTACAAAAGTTGCAATTGCAATATTTTTTTTTCCTTTTTTATTTCTATTTGTGTTGCATGACAGTGTATTTTACTTTGCACATGACCTTAATTATTTCCCCATTGAATAATGAGCGAATCATGACTGCGACATGTGCATAAAATGATCACATTTACAGAGTGCAATAAGTGCAAACATACAACGCACTCTTTAATAGTATCAAGGAGGTCACTGTGCAAGTGACCGAGTCTTCTCGTTACTCACCTTTGCGGGCCAAATAGTTGACCTGGTGTTTCCTGGTGTGTTTCTCCTGGAGCTCCTGCAGGAATCCGGAGCCGGCGTTGCAACGGCCCTGGAAAGCATCTGGGCCGGACGCCTCGGTGGAGCTGTCCCAGCTGTCCACGTTCCTCCTGCCGCTGTACGTGTCGTAAAGCTCCACCAGCAGGCAGTCCACGATGGACGTCCTCGGGGTGGCCGCGTCGGGGTCGCTGTCATTGGCCCGAGGTGGGGGCGTCGGCGAGGGTGAGCGTGGTAGGGAGCCACCGGGAGAGCCGTCGGGACTGATCCACCGCTTGAACCCGGAGAAGTCGTCCTGCTGGGGGCCGTCCGAGCTGACAAAATCGTCACATATGTCAACACCCAACAGTTGTTTGCTGTTGAACTGCACTTCAGACGCCATGGCTGAGTACACAGGAATTTTTTTTTTGGAACTACTTTGTGCACACAGAATTGAAACTTTCCTCGTGCATCGCTTGTTTCTCCGTGCGAACGTGCAGGTAAGATGGGCCGAGCCTCCGCACACTTTTCACGCTTCCTTCCTTCCTTCCTTCCTTCCTCAATCTTTGACGTCCCACGCGATTGGCCGGCCCACTTTCGCCCAAACGAACTCTGCCAAAGTTCGGCTGGCACGACAGGTGCGACGGCTTTGAACGACCAATCAGAGGCCAACTACCAAAGACACGAAAGCGACCAATCAGAGGCCAGATCCAAAAAACACGAAAGCGACCATTCCGGTTTGCATGCTGCGGCCACGTTGTCAACTTTGCCCTTAAATAGCGTACATACGACACGAAATGCAAGTGTAGAAGTGATCCAATATTTTATGACTTAAAATTTATCCACACGTAACTATGGTAATACATTTCTGAACGGCGTGATATTAGTCAAAAGTGTTATACTTTAGAAGTTTAGGCTAAATAACACGTATATTTTACAGCTAAGCTAAGAGGTTGGCATAATCATTCTAAAGTAAAAAAGCAGCAAATAAGTTGAAATTCCGTTGTCCAAGAAAAGTCACATGACTAGCAACGCACAAACAAAGTAAGGGCAGTCGACAGGAGCGCAATCATTTTTAATAAGACT
This sequence comes from Festucalex cinctus, assembly GCF_051991245.1. NCBI lineage: Eukaryota > Metazoa > Chordata > Actinopteri > Syngnathiformes > Syngnathidae > Festucalex > Festucalex cinctus. The sequence goes on from NC_135426.1 coordinate 9,584,385, forward strand.
AACAATAAATATATAACCCATCAAAATATTTAATTACAAGGGACACAAGTATTGCCAGGGGGTTGCTGTATTGTTTGCTTTGTTTAAATATGCTTTTGCAGTCTGCTCTTCGAGTTTCCGTAGTCAAATCACGTGACTACATGTAAACACAGAAGTGGAGTCGCGAGAAGTGAAGCCACCGGTGGCCATCTTGCATTGCCACTTGCTCGTCGCTTTCTGTCTCCGGCCAAAACGCCACAATGTATGGCGTACGGTTGTACAAATAGCACTACATTCACTTTTCATCGGTAAGTAAGAATGCTATTATAATTTTCCTCTGATAAGGTAAATCTCAGATGCTATTCAAAGATTCATCTGCATCATATTGTCAGAACCATCAACAATGAAGTTAATGCAAATGCCATCAAGAAAACAACTGCTGAACGACCAATCAGATTGTTTTCTGTCCTGAGGCCTTGTCCGCCAGATTTTAATGGATGTTTCATTTGAAAAACCCAATGTTAGGAAAATAGTTAAATTATGAATCACAAGTTTATTCATGTCAACAGGAAGCCATTAACATGCTTCATCATCATTCAGTGTGGTGTCATCAATAAATAGTTTGACAGACTGCGGCATCAAGAAAATATACAAAAACACAGGAAGTGAGCAAATTCTCCTTCCAAATAAGATAACATCACAGTCTATTTACCTGAGACGGACGGACGTCTATGACGCCAAGATGGAGGCCACAGGAACGCGTGTGCTTTGCATTGTGGGAAACTGCAGGAACGACCGACGCCAGCGCACACGACATTTTGGTTGGTTTACTACAATGGTTCTCAAACTGGCTCTTCCCCCAGACATTGTTTTCAGAAAAGTAAAAAAAACAAACAAATCACGTCAATTATTTGCTGTTTTTATTTGGAACCTATCCGTTTTTTTGTTGATCACTATGTGGGTAAAAATGCTAGTTTTGTTTAATTGCTGTCAGGATTGTGAGGAAGGCCAAAGAGCTTGAGAACCACCCATTTAAGCCCCCAGGAATTTGCAGAAAAGCACCTTTCAAGATGAACGCGTGAAAGTGGCGCACCCAGCCCGCTACGTGACACGCTACACGTTGTAGAAGTAGTCAGCCAGGTAGTCCTTGAGCCTGTTGGGAAGTGGCAGGTCGCCAACGCGCCGTGCTCTCCGGTTGATGGCCACACGGCTCAGATGTTGCAGCGGCGGCACGGCGACGTAGGCGGGTCGGGTAAGGAGTAGCGGAACCGTCCCGTTGGGTGGCGCGGAGGAGGCGGCGGTCCGCGACAGCTGCACGTAGTGCTCCACCAGGCGCACCACGCTGTCGAACTGTTGCAGTTTGGGCCTGACCGGGACCACCGAGTCCAACTTGAACTTGGCGCCGTCATAGCGGATGCGCAGGTTAGTGGGGCCTGCCGACGTCACGGCGGAGATGGTGAACAGGAAGTCCCTTTGTGAGCTGTCCCGCACCAGGAATGTTCCCTCCGCCGCATCCCGAAGGACATCTTTGGCCTCGGTGGCCGTCAGGGCGCCCCAGTACCAGCCTGTGTGCAAACACGTCAAAATAAATCTTTGGACAACAGGGCCAGAACAATGTCAAGGCGATATGTTGGGCTGAGTTGAAGAGTTTGATTTGCTTTGCTGCCATCTTACAAGAGTAGGCAACGGATTATGTTGCTTTGCATGTGGCAACGTGCTTGAGCCGGACCTGCGTTCTGGAGCTCCTTCATGGCCAAGGCCACACGCCTCTGCTCAGGGTCCGCCGGAGAGTCGCTCTCGATGGTGTCGGCGGACTCGGATGACTGACAGGTCATTGACAGATGTGTCCAATCGTCAGCGCCGAGGACCAGGACGCCTCTGGGAACCATCACCAGTATTGTGATTATTATTAGTGGTTAAGATGACTTCCGTTCCAATGTTAAAAGTGATTGAGAGAACTGAAGATGCTGAACAAGACAACAAAACAAAGGACAACGCACCGCCAGGGATCTGGCTCCATGATTATTTTTCTCTCTCGCAAGTCTTTAGGGGGGAGGGGCCTGAGAAAATAATAGGTTCTAGAATATCAAATTCTGCATGATTTAGCTGGGGAAAAGACTACCCAGTCCCAATGTAGCGCCACCCCTGAACACAGTGGACGAGTGGTCGTCGGGTTTAGTGTCTGTTGAAGGGTAATAAAGGCTCCCAGCTGTTCGCACGCTAGAGGCACAATACTACAATTAAAAAAATACAATACAATTGTGGCGTGTCTACCTGCTCACTGTGACTTTTCTTCGTCTTCACCCTCGCAGTTCCAAACGTCCTCGTTGCGCGCGACAGTCGTCAGCATTTTGTGAAGTTCACATCCGTCCTTTTATTCCACAGCAGCCTCGTTGGACGAAGGCTGGTCGTCTTCCTGCGTAGACATGCTGTTCGCAGCCCGAACGCGCACAAAAACAAATTCGCGACAAACTCAAGAACAGGCAGCGAGCGCAGCTTCTAATAAAGCTGCTCTTCCAGGAACTTTCCAGGAACGTGGTCACGTGATCCAGCCCACCAACGACGAGCTATTCAAACGGTTTAAATGTGTTTAATCGAGAAACCCAACCAAACGGAACTTCAGAAATACATACACGAATAAATATTAACACACGTGAATCGTTTTCTGAGCAAACGCCGACTGTGCGTAATCAAAACAAAGCACACACAAACGGCCGTGGATGGCGCCAGTGTGTCTTTTAGCTGCTTCATCAACTGCTAATCAGAATAAGCACCACCGAAGAAGCGATTATCAACACGATGTGAAGAATAACCACCAGGCGGCAGTGATGGGCTGACTGTAAATAAACCATGAAGCGGAAGTCGTCTTTATAGGAGTAGAAGAAGATTCGCCCGGGAAGCTTGACGGTTTGCTGTAAGTTGTGCTGCATCTTTATGATTAAAAAAAGAGAATTCAGAAGATATTTTGTTGAAGTAAGCGTTGGTGTCAGTTTTATTTGGGAGTTCAGATGATATTTTGTTGAAATAAGCGTAGATGTCGTTTGTATGTAATTTCCCCCCCTGTCGTTTCCCTCAACGACGTAGAATAGTGGATATTTTACATCGCCGCCTACACTATAGAGGAGGGAAAAGGCTGTTAAAAATAAGTCTCACTGTCTTTGTTGGAAATTCACCATGATGCGAGCTCTTATCTGCCGCAGTCGAAGCACCTGTGGTCTCTGCTTGTTGTCTCACATGGAGGTTTTAATGAAACCAGCATATCTACAAATCATTTCAAGATGTTTATTTTCCCGAGACAAATCTTAAGGGACTGCTTCAAAAACGGTGCAAATGCGGCAATATCTGGCCAATTTCAATAGGGGTTGAGGTTTTAGCTGTGACATTTATTTATTTATTTATTTATTTATTTATTATTTTTCTTCATGCCGTAATTGGAAAGCTTGCTAAACAGAGAAACGGAAAACATAAATATAATAATTATATCCCTTTTCATATTTTTTTTTAAACCAGGGTGTCCAGTTTTCCAGAGACTTTGTTTTGTTTGTTTTTATTCATTTTTCCTTTCGGACACACTATTACAACAGGTTACATCGATCACACAAGGACAAACTGGTAGAAGCCATGGCTTATTAGTCACTTTGCCGATGTTGTTTAAATATGCACAGGGGAAAAAAATAGGGAGCATTTGTTGACGTACTTAAGGATTTGAAAAATGATCAGACTCACCTGGAGGTTTTTGTTCTAGATGTGCCCTGAAATTTGGCTATTTTAATTTTTATTTTTTGTATGTGTGTGTGTGTGTAGCATAAACTGGTGGTCTCGCTGCACACTGCAATGGAGACCGCAGAGAGCCGATTCGCTTACCTGATGCAGCCCATCAGGGAGATCACCAAGAACTGGGATGTCAATGTAGCGGCCGAGCTAGACGACTACCTGGAAGAGGTCTCCAACATTTAACCGCAGAGAGACAAACAAACAGCCATGATGTCATTACGAACACGTGTGCGTGTGTTGCAGTTGGACCAGATCTGCATCTCTCTGGATGGAGGGAAAACCCAACTGAACTTTGCTGAGGCGGCGCTCCTCATCCAAGGTTCTACCCATATCTACAGCAAGAAGGTAAACGGGAAGATAGAGATTGGCCACTTATTGGTTTCCAATTGTTCACCTGCCCTCAAGCAGTTTCCGTTGTTTGGGTAGAGTGTGAGAAATGAGAAACATTCACAAGTATTTTATTTTATTTATTTATATATATTTATTATTATTATTTATTTTTTAGAGGGTTATTTCACCAAAAATACTACTTACTGACCAAAAAGTGGATTTTTTTTTTTGTGAAAACAAACCTGTGATGTGAATATTTTTGTGAGACTAAAATGGGCTTCTAGAGGCTAATATTTATTTTTAATAGATGTACAACTTAAAAACATGCTGTGAACAAGGCTGACTCGCCACGTAGTTTGAATTAAACGGCATTCAATGAACTGCGTCATTGTTTCTCGATCAGAAAGCTTTCCACTTCCTCCCATGACACGTTTGTACCCATGAACATCCTATGTTTGAGAGCGAGGTCCCTATTATGTGTTGGCATTTCTCTTCCTTGTAATCGACAGGATGAGATTTGCCAATTCACCTAATCTTTGTCTTCCTGTCAAAACCTGTGCTGATCTCAAATCCAAAGTGGTGCAATGTTGCCGTCTGGAGGCATTTGTTACTCATTACAGTGGTTTGCAAACCTGAACTTCCCAGACTTGTTGGGCGAGACCCTTTTCTGTGCCAACTTGCTGAAAAATGCACTTGACGAATATATTTGTCAACAGCAAACGCTTGGATTCTGTTTGACCAAGAGAAACGTCCACAAGTTAGTGAACCTCACGTCTTGCGCTCGATCCAAGTCATCCATCCTCGCTGAAATGAGCATTAGTGCCTTCTAATGGCCAACTCTAGTGTGACAAACTAAACACTGAACCATCAAATTCGACAAGAAATTAACAATTGTGATGACGGCGATGTGGTTGCAGGTGGAGATGCTGCACAATTTGGTCTACCAAACGTTGGACTACATCCGAGACAGCAACAACAAGTAAGCAGCACATTAAGCCTGCCTTGAAGCTTCCTCTAATTGTTTTGTTGTCGGCTGACAGGCGAAGCAAAGAAGCGGCAGTGTGCAAGGATGGCGGTGACGGTGCAGTGGTGTGCCAGGATGATGATTATTATGACGATAGCAATGTAAGAAACAGGAAGCTCACCACATGGATGTCAACAGCTGGACGTAGTTCAATGATCTGTATATATTAATGGATAGCTGATAGCCCGTACATGCCGTTGAAGCCACAGGGGGCAGCCATCTTACCCCTCATCTTGTGAGCAGACTAAACTGTACGAATATGTACATACGTATTAGACATATACAGCTTGTATAGTGGGGCGTGGTTGGTGGGATGGTCACAATTTTTTATTTTATTTTTTTTAACAAGTGGACAGTGTGTGCTGCTTTGAACACCGCCGTTTTCTTTTATTGTTCAGTTCCTTAGACCCCAATATTAGATTTGGCAGAGACATCTTTTGTTGAATTACAGGTATAATTATTTCATAAAAACTATACAAACTTCCTCCTGTAAACGTATCATTTATACATGTATTTAACACAAGTTGTAAAATGACTGAAGTAATATTGTTTGTTTGACACATTTAAAACTAAATCGTGCAATACTGTAAATGTATAGGATCGTATGCCAAGAAACATTTCTTGGGAGGAATTATATGCCGGCTTCAAAAGTATTGACCTATCGGCTATCCAGTAACGAAGTTTCTCACTTGTCATATTGCAGTTTTGCAGACTGGACTTAGAAGAGTCTGACTGGTTGGACAGGGCAGAAGACAATGCGGTCTGTCTCTCTCTCTCTCTCTCTCTCTCTCTCACATACAAATTTGTGTGAGCTGCAGTTGACAATGGCTGTTGTTTCAGCCGGTGAAGGTGCCTCCTCTCCCACCAGTGTCTCTGATACCTCCTGAAATTCAAGACAAGCAAAATTTTCCTCTCATCAGGTGGGCCATCAATTCTTTACCCCACAGCAGGTGACCTCCAGGTATTCATGTATGTATGTGTGTGTGCGGGTCAGTGCCGAAGGCAATGTGGTGTGCAGCCAAAAGGACTTTCGTATGAACATTTTCCTGCCGGGACCTGACGGCATGATCTGCTTGATGCCGCCCTCCAACGCCATCACTTTTCTACAGGATGCTGGTAACGTGCACACACGTACCATTATATAGTATGTACTAGTGGAGCAACGGATCATCGTTGATTCGTGGTCTGTTCGGTTTGCGCACGATCCATGGAATGGCTAGTGGGAGGAAAAAAACACCACATTCACAGCAGACAATATTCAGATATCTCAAGGAAGCTGAAACATACTTAACATAACACGCTGCCTATGGCCTACTTCAAAATAAAGTTTACCAAATAATACATTTTTTAACTGGAATGCAAATAGAATTAGTAAATTTTTACTTTGAAGTTGGCCCACGTCGTGGCATGATGGCTAGCTTAACTTCCCTTTTCGATATTTAAGATTTCTTTATCGTAGTTGATTGACATTGAAGTTGTGTTCCTAAATCTTAAACTGCTCTTTTAGACATTTTGAATTTAGTTTTTTTATTATTATTATTATTTAATGGGGAAAAGGTGTTTTACAATGTTGTATTTATTTTTTTGCTGATCCGATCCAAACTGTGACTTTTGCAATCTATTGCACCACTAGTATGTACATACTTTGATGTTTCTACATCAGGTGTTATTGACTCCGCGCCCGATGGCCCTGAAATCACGGCAGACGGTCCCGAGCAGAGCTTCCATCCTGCATACGACGGCATGGAAGTGGAACAAGATGTAGACGAGCACATTGAGAGGCAGCAGGTTGGCCCCCGGCATACTATCTTGTGTGTTTGTGTTGATGTGGCGTGTTGTGTTCAGGTTCCAAGCCGAAAACAGCCGCAGGCCATCCCCAAGGATACGGCGGCACCCCCTGCGGTACAGTGACCAAACTCTCCTTGTCCCCCACCCCAAACTGGATTGCGTTGACTTTGTCCACTTCCTGTTTCAGAACAACATGTGGTCATTTCATGACCCGTACGCCATACTGGAGGAGAACACACCTTTCAAGTTAGGTATGCCTTGAAAGGGGAGGGTTGAGGTCACAGGTCAACTTGGCCAAATTTGACTGGTTCTCTCGTCACTTTAGCAAAGACCTACAAAGTTCCGGCCGGTCTGGATAACAAAAAGAACCAACGGCAGGCCCTGCAGGACTTCACCACCTGGTTCAAGGAAATATGTCAGAGTTGTGCACATTCTGGAATCTTCCGTTGACATCTTCTCACCATGTCAACGCTTCTTCTTCTTCATATTCTTCTTCTTGCAGATGATCCTCCAGAACACAAGCTCAAAAGAGGACCCTCCAATATAGGTACATACCTCTGATGTGCTAACAATGCTATCTTAGCTTCCAGTCACGTCAAATCCTGCCGTTTTGTTGTCCTGTAGACCTCAACTATATTTATCAAAGTACCATCAAAAGCAAGCTGAAGCTCCTCAAAAAAAGGGAAGAGGAACGACTTAGAGCTCGCATTTCAGATGAAGCCCTGATGAGCATGTATCTGGAGCCAGAGGACGCGGGGGTCGAAGAAAACTTAGACGACCTTCCGGGTAACACAAACATTCACACACGCACCTGAACGTGAATGAAATGCGTGTGTGTGCGCATGTAGATGCAGACCGAGACGAGCAGGACCTAGAATTGTGTGCTGCTGGAGATGACCTGTGTCCAGGTAAGTTGAGACTGCTGCGTGGATTCCAAACTTAATGAGTGAGCTGTAAACCTTTGTTTGCAGAAGACGAGCAGCTGTGTTACGAGGCGCTGGTACATCAGCAAGTGGTAGGTGATGACATTACACTTCACATGAGTGGAAAAGCAAAATCTGCATGTGCGCGTTTTAGGAGCAGCTGGCGATTGAATCTCAAGACTACGCGCAGCAGACCAAGTTGTCACGCCGCATCGAAGCGTGGAAGGACGAGCTCCGTCCGAAGCTCCTTCAGCAGGTGAGTGGCACGACTGGCGCCGCCTTATTCCCTACGCTTGACGCAGTTTCCCCACCTGTAGGAGTCGCGTCCGCCTTTTGACATCCACGAGTACGGCAACAGGATCGTGTCAGCGTTGGGCAGCATAGGCCAGCGCCGCTCCTTCGCGTCCATCGTGCACGGCTTGGACAACTTTGAAGCCACCAGGCTCTTGCTGGCGTCTCTGCATCTGGTAAGGGTGACGTCACGGTGACGTCATTGTGACATCACAGTGACACGTGCGCGTTTCAGGCCAACGACAGCACAGTGGACATCGACAGTGTGGAGGATGTGGAGGAGCGCTTGGACTCTTTCCACTTGACGCTGCTCAGCAACATTCGAGCAGCCCCTGCACTTGCCATGACTGACGACAACGACCAAAAGCCTGCGTCTTGAATTTTTGTCTGCATTTAAAAATAGCCCGTTTGGTGAAGGGGTACACATGTCTGTTATTGTAATTACGCAGTTTGCATTATTTTTTTGCTAAAAATGATAAATACATAAATAAATAAAAAATAGCTTGTTTGAGAGTTCTTGACAAGTTTGATAAAATGTTGTAAAAGTTGGGCAATTTTTTGTTATTTTTATTTATTTATTTATTTATTTTATTTTTTTTATTAACGGACAAGGTCTCTTTCAGTTCATGTTTTCATTGCAACTTATTTGTCGTTTTCACCTGGAGTGGGACAGACAGGATTATTATTTATTATTTGGGACTAGGACGGGATAGGATTTTTACTGTGGGAGTGAAAATCCACTCCCGAGTTACCCTCTAGCCCTGGTGTAAGTGTAACACAGGCTTCCCTTTCTTTAAAGCAAAGTCAAAGTCTGATTACGTCCGGCGATTGACGAGAGCACGGCGTGGGGGAGGGCCACATCCAATCGCACCGTTTTGCTTTGAGAGATCAGCGTCATTCTACGTCGCAAACAATGGCAGCGTATGTACAAATAATTTTTGCAAAACTTAATTAAACTGGAAATGATTTTTTAAAAATGAATGTCATAGTTACGTTAGTAACAACCAAATAAATCCCATGGAGCAAAGTTGTCATTACAGTCAGGGTTCCTTTAACTCTTCACTTTCCGCACGTGGGTTTGCTGACATTGCGTAGGTGTACGTAACTATGATTAGTGGAAAACCATTTATAAAACAAATACTGTACCGACAAATGTGGATTGTCATTTTGGACAATCACTAAATATATTTGTGAGTAATATGATAGTGGAAATGATTAAAAAAAAATAATAATTCTATGAAACAATCATGTTTGATACTTTTTTTTTTTTTCGAATGGACATCCGTAGATAGCATGCTTAAAGAACATAGTTTAATTTTGATTAGGTAATTATTTCATTACAGCTTGATGAAACCCCCCCCCCCCCCCCCCTAGTGTTCAAACGGGTCACTGCAACGTATTCGGCCCAATAGTTAGCTGAGCGACAAACACGAGGAGAAAATATTTTGTTAAATCAATGTTTGCTTTTATTTTGGACTCATATTTTTAATCACGTAAAAATACTTTCAACTTGCGGCAACATGGTCGCTTGGTGGTTGTGAGTGTAATCGACAACTCGCATAATAAATGACTGTACCATCAAAACAAAAATAATGTGGAAAAGAAGGTGAGTTCTCGTGCACGCGCTTGCCCTCAACCACGCGACAGCTGCTTGACAAGATGGCGACCCTCCGTGTTGTAATAAACGCACAGCATTGAGTGTCAAGTAGAAGCGAAGCTCGGTATGTTTCTTGTTGCTTTTTGATTCCGAAATGTTCGCCTACTAACCCGGCTAACGACCTGAACGAACCGCGGTAATGATGGTTTCGGAGTCGAAATTTGCTGGCATTAAGCTAGCTACCCCAGCTAAAGATAGCATAGCATGCTCGCTAGGCAGTCGTGACATAATGTGACAAAATGTGGAAATCCCTTGTACTTTTCCTTGCGTGTGACATATTTTGACTATGCAATCGTTTGCGTCAGTTTTTCTGTCGGCGCTTGATTTGAGTGTTTGTTTACTACACGCTGCTTTATTTAATCCTAGTTTTGTGCACTCTTGTTGATATTGTGTGGCTGAGTGGCAGGCTGAATTTGCATTCGATTTAGGAGAAAATATCATCTTGCGTCGTAATAGGCGTTAAAATTGTTGACTGGAGCGCAACCCATTAGTGGCAGTTGTTTTCCAACTTGTTGCCACTCGTCACCCTGCGTAATTTCCCAAACATTAGATACAATGGGCTCCGAATTGTCTCTAGGTGTGCTTGTGAGCGTGGATGGTTGTTCGTCTCTGTGTGCCCTGCGATTGGCTGGCAACCAGTCCGGGTATACCCCGCCTACTGCCCAGAGCCAGCTGAGATAGGCGCCAGCACCCCCGGCGGCCCTTGTGAGGAATAAGCGGTCAAGAAAATGGATGGATTGATAGATGCAATGGGGTATATGCCACGGAAGAGGCGGGAATGTTTTTTGCACAACAGTTTGTTTCCGGTTCGGTTTGCGACGCGTGTGCTGCGTCTGTCAAAACTACTTTTTTTTGTGTGTGTGTGTGTGTGTGTTTTTTGTGCTTCCGACTTTGTGCCCCTCGGTTGCGCGTTCGCAACCAGGACCGGAAATAAACTGATGTGCAAAATCACGTCCCGCCTCTTCCGTGGCATATACCCCATTGTTGTGTGGTTTTAATGATTCAGTCCTTCCAGTGTCGGTTTGCTTGTCCTCATTAGGGTTGGGCAGCGGATATTTTGCCTTGACCGGCAGCTCTGCTTCTTGCGTTATTTTGCCGTGAAGGTCTCTGATTGGTCAATCGCCGGACCGAGTCATGTACTGTTGTGCGTTGGTTCCGACCTCGCTTCATCCCCGTTGAAAGCACTTGTTGATGTACCTGCTGTTTGGTAGTGAATTAAGATTGGTGAATACAGTTTGTTTAAAAACAAATCAAAACAAAAACCTCGCTCCATCCCTTTTGTTTCTTTTCACAAAGTTTTTATTTTGTTTTTGGCACCGAGGTCTTATCGTTATTACCAGGCTAGCCCTAAGTACTAGTGCTGGACAAATTGAATTAATTCGTCATTTTAAAAAACAAATTGTTGAAAATGAGCTAAATCCAGATTCATATAAATAAATGGATCCAACTCTTCTGTTTTATTAAAAACCTGTTATATCCAAATGTTATTGTGAGCTGTATTTTTGCACAAGTGGCAGAATGCTGGATTACAATATGTGTTTACAACAGTTACTACCTACTTAATTGAGGGATTTAAGCAAGCTATGAATGTTAAGTTTACGTTAAAAAAAACTGATTTAAAATCAGTACAGTATACAATATTGTCTGAACATTTGGCACAGGATTTATTTTTGAATAAATGAATCCTTTAAATATTTTGGGATAAAAATCGTAATCGTCCAGAATGATTGAAAAAAAAATCAAGATTTTATTTTTTTGGCCGTATCGCCCAGCCCTAACCATAACGCCCAGTTCACGTGCGATTTACAGCAAAATAGTGCTCGCAGGAGAGTTGGTAGTCGCGGCAAAATATTCACTTTGTTACGGTTGCAACTTGGGCGTGAGCTGGAACACACCCTGGACTAGTTGCCAGTCAATCACTGATACAAACCAAGAACTATGAGCCAGCCACTGGCAGAGTAGTTACTGATTAAATACCCTCCCAGTGTATAATGTCTCTGAGTCAGGTGAAACGTTGGAGTTGCGACTGCTTGCATCTCATAAAAGTTGTTTGTCGGACGATCGGCCCTGAGTCATGCTGACAAGGAGAGAATCACGTTTTTTTTTTCCTTAACTGGTAAAGGTTTGATAGGACCGATGCTCTCTGCTTTTTCAGTCTTCTGGGATTTTAATTAAAGCTGCTTTCTGTAACAATTTGGCCAAAAATATCTTTACAATAGCCTTTTTTGACTTTGAACTTCCCGTACGTCTGCGGACATGACGTCGTGTGCAGTTAAAAAAAAAAAGAAAAAAAAAAAAAAAAAAAGGAGCGATTCAAAATGGAATTTTCTGCGTTCAGTAGCTTTAAATAACTTGTCTTCTTTTTCTCCGGGAAGTCTACCACTGGCTAAACTTTAAAGCTCTTCTGAGTAGAGTTTCTTACCAACCTTAAAGCTTTTATTAGAAAAATGTCACAACACAGCTGTAGAATAAAATGAAGTGAAATTGGGTGCTTTTATGTTGGTCAATTTCTCATAAGAAAGTATCCTAAAACTGTTTCTTGACCTTGGTAGACATCAACATGCCCTGCAAGGGTGCCCCTTCTCGTCGCCATGGTGATATGAAGCCAGCGTGACACGTGCCGGCAGGCGTCAGCTTTGAATGATGGACCGCTGCAAGCACGTGGGGCGCCTGCGGCTGGCTCCGGATCATTCCATCCTCAACCCGCAGAAGTGGCACTGCGTGGACTGCAACACCAGCGAGTCCATCTGGGCCTGCCTGGGCTGCGCTCACGTGGCGTGCGGCCGCTACATCGAGGAGCACGCCCTGCAGCACTTCAAGCAACAGCGCCACCCGCTGGCCATGGAGGTCAACGAGCTCTACGTCTTCTGCTACCTGTGCGACGACTACGTCCTGAACGACAACGCCACGGGAGACCTCAAGCTGCTACGCGGCACCCTCGCCGCCATCCAGAGCCAACGCTACGAGGTGACCACACGCAGCGGGCGCACCCTCCGCTCGGCCGCCGACGCACCCTCGCCCTGCAGCGCCCGCGAGTTGCAGCTGCGCGACGAGGACCGCATGTTCACCGCTCTTTGGCACCGCCGCCACACGCTGATGGGCCGCGTCTTCCGCCTCTGGTTCGGGCTGACGGGTTGCGGCCGGGCCAGGCAGGAGGAGGAGAGGCGGCGCGAGGAGCAGGCGGAGCAGAAACGGGAGGTCAGGGAACGCAGGCGGGTGCTCAAGAGGCAACTGCAGGAGCAGCTGGAGAACGCCCCGCTGAGGAAGAGCCTCCGCTTACGCCGGAGGACTCAGAGAGCGTTGGACGCCGCCACGGAAGCGGCCAAAAAGGCGTCAGAGCTGCGCTCTCTGAGTGCCGCCGCAACGAAGAAGAGCTTCAGGAAGACTCGATCCAAATCCAAGCGTCGTTCGTCAGCTGCCGGCAAATGCAAAACCTCCACCAAAATCGCCGCCTGTCGAAAGCAGGCCACCAAAGAGGGCGGCTCTCCGTTGAAAAGGCGCCCCACCGTCACCCCCGGTGTGACGGGCCTGCGCAACCTGGGCAACACGTGCTACATGAACTCCATCCTGCAGGTAGTGTTAATTTTGTCTGCCATTTTTAAATTATTCTCAGTTGTAGTCCAATTTCAGTCACACTGAAACTGTCAACGTTTTAGTTTAGTTTTAGTCAGGACAACCATTTTTTTTTACCCCTGTATATTTAATTTGTCAGCAGATTATATTTAACTTTTTCGGAGCTAAAACTATTTCAGATAAAATGTTCTCAACATTTTGATGAAAAACAACCACACATAATTACAGTGGCTACATGGCTCCATGCGGTTAGCTAGGAAGTTAGCCAGCATTAGTTAGCAGTGCTGTGTGTCACACGACACTGTCACAGACATCTAATTTTTGTTCATGAAATAAAATGTCTGTAGAATTTAGTCCAGTTTTTAAGTGAAGGACATTTTCGTCTCATCTTAATTCGTTGACGAAAATGCATACTGATTTAGTCACAGTTATTGTTTATTTGCTCATTTACTCCCAAAAACATAAATGTTTTATTTTAATTTTTATGCGTTTTTTTGTTTTTAATTATACCGCATACAAAAGGTTTTGATGCAGCCTCTGAACTGAAGAGAACGGTTGAAGCAATGGCAGTTATTACAAAAACGGCCAGCAGGTGACAGCAGAGTATAAGAGATCAACCAGAGCCATGTTGCAACTAGCTGTTTTCCCCACAGTTTTAAACAGATTTGTGAATAATGATGAAACTTAGCTATATTCTAATGCTAATTGCTGCAAAACAGAAACAGAAGAAAGAAGAGATTTGAATCTTTCTTTTGGTAGGTGCCATGTTTTTATAGCAATAGAACACAATATTCTGTGGGCCTTGCAAAATCAGTCAAAATCCAGTAAAACAGCTGGGAGCAAAGGGGGTTGCTTCAATGAAAATGGCTGGGAGTGAATGAGTTAATGCAAGTTTTACTCCGGTGAAAAATGTGTGTTGAAACAATTATTTTTGTTTAGTTTTTGTTGACAAAATCAACACTACCTGCAGGTGCTGAGCCACCTGCACGTCTTCAGGGAGTGCTTCCTGCGCCTGGACCTGGTGCAGGCACTGGAGCTGCTGGCGTCGGCCGTACACGGCCAGCTGGCGGCCGAGCCCTCGTCCCGCTCGCCCCACAGGAAGCCGGCGGGGGCGGGGCTGAGCGGCGGCGCCTCGCGGGGCCGCAGCATGGAGCTGATCCAGCCCAAAGAACCGAGCTCGAAGCACATCTCGCTGTGCCACGAGCTGCACACCCTCTTCCAGGTCATGTGGTCGGGCAAGTGGGCGCTTGTGTCGCCGTTCGCCATGCTGCACTCGGTGTGGCAGCTCATCCCGGCGTTCCGCGGCTACGCGCAGCAGGACGCGCAGGAGTTCCTGTGCGAGCTGCTGGACAAGGTGCAGCGGGAACTGGAGAGCACGGGCGCGCACGCGCCCAGCGCCGACGTGCCCCACACGCAGAAACGACTCATCAAGCAGGTCCTCAGTGTGGTCAACACCATCTTTCACGGACAGCTCCTGAGCCAGGTGACGCGCAAAATCAAATCTTGATATGTTCTGTGCAGCCCCACGAGCCTAAATATGGTATTTGGGATGATAATAATGTTAATTTGTTAGTAATGAGTTTTTTTTTTTCTGTTTTTCTTTTTTCTTCTCTTTTGATTCTTTTTTTTTTTTTTACCCCTTTTTCTTTCTTATTTATTTTTTAACCCAGTTTGTTTTTTTCGTGTTTTTTTTTTTTAGATCATCAATATTAGAACTAGAAGGCGGCCATTTTGCCACTTGCTGTCCAGTGAAAATTACATCAATGTTGCTCAGGTCTCGGGTAACAACCAATCACAGCTCGGTTTCAGAAAAACACAGGTGAGCTTTAGTTGGTCGTTGCCTGAGCAACTGTGATGTCATTTTCAGTCGACGGTAATTGACAAAATGGCTGCCCCTGAGATTGATCAAAACAAGTAGATTTTTCTGATTAATTAATATTCCACAAATGCAGTATTGGGTGTTCTTCCCTTTTAAGATTTTTTTTTCCCCACCTACTTTGGAGCCACTCATTCAAACTCAAAGATAAAATCAAGTTTTATCAAAGATAAAATCAATTTTTATCCAATTTCTCAACTAATGTAAAAATTAGGGGTTTCAGGCGATTCAAATTTTTAATTGTGATTGCATGACTTCAACCGTTAACTCACGAGTTACAAAGTTTATATCTGTTCTAAGATTTTAACAGTGGAATTTTTTTTTAAACTAATAGAAATATGGCTGCATCATTTAATCATCCATCCATCCATTTTCTTGACCGCTTATTCCTCACAAGGGTCGCGGGGGCTGCTGGCGCCTATCTCAGCTGGCTCTGGGCAGTAGGCGGGGGACACCCTGGACTGGTTGCCAACCAATTGCAGGGCACACAGAGACGAACAACCATCCACACTCACACGCACACCTAGGGACAATTCGGAGCGCCCAATTAACCTGCCATGCATGTCTTTGGAATGTGGGAGGAGACCGGAGTACCCGGAGAAGACCCACGCGGGCACGGGGAGAACATGCAAACTCCACCCAGGAAGGTCCGAGCCTGGACTCGAACCGGAGACCTCAGAACTGGGAAGCGGACGTGCTAACCACTCGACTACCGTGCCGCCTCATCATTTAATCATTGATACAGCAATTTCATAATAATTCATAAGGTTGAGTTAAAATTAAAAAGATGTACTGTACTGTCGAAAACGTATGATTTATGTTGAGGTCATTTTTTGCCACTTGATGGGATAATTGTATTTGTAAGATGTTGGTGACATTTTTCTGTTCATATTAAGAGTTATCTCATCTTTAACATGGAGCAACGTGTGAAATTCTGCACATTTTTAAAATTGTAAAATACAACTTGACCCCAGTTTCCACAAATATATGCATTATTATTACATTTATTATTGCTAAATTTTGACGTGGATGTGTCGGCTGCATTGCGCTTGGAATTCCCCCAGTACATGCTTTCCAAGTAAGGGGTGGCCATTAAAAAAAATAAGTGGCATTAAAGGAACTTTAAATTAACTCAAATTATTGTACTCATTTTGACACCCCTCGTGAAACTATCTAATAACTGCAGCCTGAATGCTAATCTTGCGACTCCAATCTGAAGGCTTGGCCTGGTCGGTGTTGTTGAACGACATTTCCCATCTTTTCCCGGCAGGTGACGTGCGTGTCCTGCGAGCATCGCTCCAACACGGTCGAGCCCTTCTGGGACCTGTCGCTGGAATTCCCCGAGCGCTACCACAGCAACAGCAGCCGCGAGTCGGCCACGCAAGCCCCCTGTCACCTCACCGAAATGTTGGCCAAATTCACCGAGACTGAAGCGCTGGAGGGCAACATCTACGCCTGCGACCATTGCAACTGTGAGTACGCCAACACCACCAGCAACTATTTTCTTTCAATTGTACATCCATCCATCTATCCATCTATCCATCCATCCATCCATCCATCCATCCATCCATTTCCTTGACCGTTTATTCCTCACAAGGGTTGCAGGGGGTGCTGGAGCCTATCTCAGCTGGCTTTGGGCAGTAGGCGGGGGACACCCTGGACTGGTTGCCAGCCAATTGCAGTCAATTGTACATGTTCTCAATAAATCTCCAAATTCAAGAAAATAGATTTGGTTGAAAAAGATTTAGATTTAAAAATTTTAATCCTAATTAATCGCATGACTTCAATAGTTAACTCATGATTAATTGCAAATTTTATATCTGTTCTATATGTGCAATAAAATGTACAATATTTTTTTCCCTAAGTTTTCATACTCTTGTTAAAATAAAAGTGGAAACAATGTTAAAGGGATACTTCACTTATTTAACCCATTATAGCAATAAAAAGTTTATAATTTGTGTATAATTAATTTGATACTTTAATTATTTTTCACATACAACTCATACTTTTAAAAAACAATTTTGCCACTTGTCGACTGAAAATTACATCAAGTGCTCAGTGTTCAGTTAACGACCAATCACAGCCCACCTATTTTCTAGGTTTGGTCATGTGACATTCACAAGCTGAGCTGTGATTGGTTACCTGAGCTCTGAGCACATTGTGATGTCATTTTCACTTGACTGCAAGTTGCAAAATGTATTTTTAAAGGTATTAATTGCATATGAAAAATAATGAAAATATCAAATGTATTATAGACGAAATATTGTTTGGCTGCCAAAAATGGCTAAACAAGTAAAGTATCCCTTTAAACTAATATGGCTGCATCTTTTAGTCATTAATACAGTAACTGATTTCATAATAATAAATGAAATTTAGTTAAAATTAAAAAGATAAACTTGTACTGTTTAAAAAAAATGTGATATTGATTTGTGTTGCTCATTTTTCTGCCACTAGATGGCATATTTGAATTTGTGATGACAGCTCAGTGCATTTTTCTTTTCATATTAAGAACTATCGCATCTTTAACATTATAAAATGCTTTACATTTTTAAAATTGTAAAATACAATTTGACCCCAGTTCGGGCTTTACGACTACGGGGTGCTCATTAAACGCACATTAAAAAAAATGGTGACATTAATGGAACTTTAAATGAACTCAAAATTAATGCACTGATTTTGACACCCCTAATTTGCTTTTTTTATGTGGTTCTTGAGCCTTTTACCAAGACACTAATAACTGAATGTGTTCCTTTTTCTTCTTCACGTTGTTGACTAGCTACACGAAGGCGGTCTTTGTCCAAAGCGGTCCTCCTCACAGAAGCACAAAAACAGCTGATGATCCACAAGCTGCCTCAGGTGCTGCGGCTCCACCTCAAACGCTTCAGGTAGGACCACCACCGTGTTCCCACGCCGCCATTTTGTGCGTGGATCTGTCTGCCAAATTTGGACTTTATAAGACCTTTCATGACATTTTAGCCCCCTCATTTGTTAAATAAAAGGGGGGAAAAAAACCATCTGAATAATTACATTTTGGAAATGTGCTCAGGTGGTCCGGTCGGAACCACCGGGAGAAGATCGGCGTCCACGTGAGCTTCGACCAGCTCCTCAACATGGAGCCGTACTGCTGCGGTGAGCCCTCCGTCGCACCGGGTTCCCCCCGGGCCAAGCACTTCCTCTACGAGCTGTCTGCTGTGGTGATGCATCATGGGAAAGGCTTCGGTTCGGGCCACTACACCGCCTACTGCTACAACTCGGCGGGAGGTGAGTTTTTTTTTTTTTTTTTAAACAAGAACACAGTGACTGCCATCACTCAGCTATATATTTATTAGGAATAGACCGGCAATATCTGTGCCGATAATTGGCATTTTGATAAATATTGGCATCGGCCTTTTTATGAATCTGAAGGCAGATAAAGTTGCTATCTCAACTGAGCGGTGAATGCTTGCGAACAGAGCGAATTTAGTTTTTTTTTTTTTATCAGGATTTGTAAGGTTTTCACAAACAGTTTTTACTTGTAAGCACATTTCAAACATATTCAGACAATTTTTTACCGCGAAAATCTTTTGAACCCTGACGAAAACCCAAAATGAGCTACATTCGCATGCATTTGTCGCTCAGTGAGATACAGGAACTTTTTAATTATGGATCTATTTATATTTCCACTACATAAAAAAAAAAAAAAATGATGCTGACACTGGGAACTCCACTTTTTAAATTAGGTTGAAATTTTAGAAAACTACTTCCAGTCAAATTTTAGGGAACTATTTACTTGCTTAGTTTTTAAAACGTCTTAGTCTTAGTCTTAAAACGCATGCTGACGACCCTGGTAGCGCCTTCATTTTTGTTATAATTTTTAAACAAATCTGTCAATTTTTACAGGTTTAAAATTAAAAGATTGTTTTTTAAGACGCTAATATTTTCTCTTTTACTGCAAATGATTATCGGCTTGACATATCGGTTATTGGCCTCCTTGACTACTAATAATCGGTATCTGCACCAGCCTTAGAACCCCCCCCAAAAAAACAAAATCACTAATATTTATCGAGTACTTTAAAAGAGCCACCCCTGTTTCCTTAAGATTGAACCCAGGGGCAGCAGATCCAATGAAAAGAGCAGAGGCCCCAGAATTGAACCCTGTGGAACACCCAATTGTTCCATTTCTCCTGGTTAATGTGGCGGGCGACTTGCTTTCAGGTTTCTGGGTCCACTGCAACGACTCCAAGATGAGCGTGTGTTCCGTGGACGAGGTGTGCCGAGCGCAGGCCTACATCCTTTTCTACACGCAGAGGGTCACTCAGGACAAAGATCGGCCCCTGTAGGCCAGGACTTTTTGGTGTACGGCGCGAACGATGTCGCTTCTTCAAGTGTACAGTTGTTGTTGAGAGAGGCTGGCCTGGCACACAAACGCAAGTCCTGCTAACTCAATGTTTTTAGTTTTTGTTTGTTTGTATACAGGCAGGACCTGAAAGTCCCACTTTTAGGTTATCTTGTTCTATCCTTGACAGTAAAGTGCCCTTTTTTTATGGATCTATTTTTATAGGCCAAATATTTTAACTGAGGAATGTATTTCCCAATTCCTGATTCAACACCACCTGCAATTTTTTTTTTATATACAGATGGGGATTGATTGTATTTAATGGAGCATACACCCCAGAGATTTTTACCTTCATGTGGGAGGACGCTGTATAAAAACAAAAAGCACAGTTTATCATCAGCTCCTACTCCATTTGTTTGTAGCACTATGCAAATTGTTACCTCACTTTTTTTCTAGAGAAATTTACCTCAATAAAATGAGAATATTTTTCCACTTTTGTACAAAAACTTCCATCTGGTCAATGCTTGCGCATGTAAAGTAGTCTAAGGACAATCGGGCATAGATGAGCAAATTATTTTAATTTTTTGTTTTCCTTACAAAAACATTCCAGGGAGTTGAAAACGGGAAGCGAGGCATTCATTCCCTGCTGTTAGCGATAGAAGCCAAACGTACTGAATGCAGCCACCCAAACATACTTGATCCAAGTTTGACGTGCGGGAAAGCAGTTCACAGTTTTCCATCTCGGGCAAATACGAAACCGAAACCTTGCTGCATATTTAACCGGGAGAAGAACGGATAGAAAAGTGTCAGAAAGCAAGTCCTTGCCGTTTCATCTGTCTGTGGATGGTGTTTGTGCGTGCGTGCGAGCGAGCGTGGCCGTTCAGTAGTCGTCGCCACGGCTCACCACCTCCTTGCAGGTGGGCCTGAGCAGGATGGTGTGCTCGAACTGCGCCGTGTAGCAGCCCTTGGTGTCGCACAGCGGCGGGTAGGGGTCCACGATGCCCAAGTCGCACAGGTTCTTCAGGGCCATCAGGTACTTGCTCTCGCCCAGGCGGTCCAGCCAGCGGCGGCAGAACGCCAGCGTGCCGAAGTTCTCGTTGATCACGTTCAGGAGGTGCTTGGCCCGCGGGAGCCTGCCAAAGGAAGGCAGGTCAGTTTTGACCTTTTCAGTCACACTTTTTTTTTTTCCCCCCAAGATCAGAACAGTTTTAATTAATAGGGATGGGTACCTTTCACATATGAACCGATACTGTCCCGATACTCAGTACCTGGGAATCGATACCGGTACTCAATGGTGCCAATTTTCGGTACATTTGTGCTCTTGTTTTCGTTTTTTATTTTTTCTTCATTTATTTGGATGTACTAAATGTTCGTTATGTAACAGTATTTTTTTCTAATCAATTTAACAATTAATTTTAAATATATAAACTTTGACAAATAAAATGTAAAACAAATGAGCCAGAGAGGAATAGTAAAAAATAAAATAAATGTATAACATTTTACAATTACTTAAGTATAACTAATACAGATAAATATTACAAAAAAGGTGTAAAGCAAAGTTCTATGCAATGAATAACACAAGAACAAAGTTAAACAGTAAATACATAAATTAATTGATGTTTTCGTTTTTTGTGCAGTTATTTTCCCAGAACATAAATTCATCTTAATTCTGATTCAATTTATATGGCATTAAATGTATTTTAATTTCAAAGCCTATAAATTACACAATTACCCAAAAAATAATAATAATTAATTTCCCACTCAAACTTTCCGTTAGTATAATTCATAATCTTGATTTAAATGTATTGAAATTAATACAATATTTTTTCTCACAAAATATAACAAATTTAAGCAAAATAACTAACTATATAATCCTGAAATCTATTTTCAAATACATTTCATAAAATAATAAAAAGGGGCAGGGGAAACATGATTATTAAAATCAAGTAAAAAAAAAAAAGAAATCTACTTGTCATAAAATGCATCTTCTAATGAATAGCTATTCATAAAAAGAGATGTCCAGTCGTGATGCAAAAAAAAAAAAAAAAAAAGTGGGGGGGGGGGAGCCAACCTGATGGGCACATGGCCCACGTCAAAGTTCTTCATGTAGTGTGAGCACTCCATGTCGTCATGGACTACACCTTTGCCCGTGCTGCCAAATGTTTCGATGGCATACACCTCGCCTTCCTGCCCACAAAGTCAAAATCTTCAGGAAACTTTTATGAAGAAAAAAACAAGTTTGTCCTGCTTTTGAAGCCCACCTCCATTTTAATGGCTTCTCCTCCTTTGACGATGGGCACCGTCTTTCCAGCGTGTATCCTGTACTGACCGATGGAATGACCGTTGAGGTTTCGGATGGGTTTGACTGTGGAAACAAGCACCTTATATGTTAAGATACACTAGAAAATATTATTTAAACTTATGTGAGTGTGTGGAACCAAATCTGGTCCTATATTGAGTGAAATTTAGTTGGGTTTTTTTTCAACCAGCCCCTCATTGAACCTGCCTGGAGCCATTTGAGATGGTTAGTATGAGAACTTATCATTTTCGCCTATTTTTTATGTTGGGTTTCGGCGTATTAAAAAACAACAACAAAAAATCCACGTATGGCTCCACCTGGTGATGAGTTTTATAATGCATGTCAGATTGTTATGAAATTCATACCGTAGGTAGGAGACCCCAAATGTTAAAGAATTTTTCTTCCATCTCATTCCTTGTTATTAAATTCCAACAACAAAAAATGTCTGCAGAGAATGCAGCAAACGTGTTACCTTGGTACGTTTTGCCATCCAACTCCACCTCATAGGACTCCATCACTTCTTGAATAGCTTCCCCGATATCGCACAGGCGTACGTCGATTCCAGCGTTCTGCAATGAGGGTAGACAAAACCCTGTCAAATGTGACTTTTGTGTATTTATTAAAAAAAATAAAATAAAAACATACTTTGATCCCGGTGTTGGTGGCATCCTTGACGGCTTCCAGCAGCTTGTCATACTTTGGGTTGAAGGTGACGGTGAAGGCACAGTCAATGATTCGCCCTGCAAACACCAGCAAACATGACACAGCCGTGTCTTGGCGCAACCGTTTAGACAACGCAAATCTATTCCTTGTACCGTTGATGTGGGTGCCAAAGTCAATCTTGCACACATCGTCGTACTGCAGGACGGTGGTGTCGCCGGCGTTGGGAGTGTAGTGGGCGGCGCAGTGGTTGAGCGAGCAGCCGGTGGGGAACGCCAGGCCAGCGTGCAGCTTGTTCTCCTTGATCAGCTTCCGGGAGCAATCCTCCAGACGCTCGCTGACGTGTGGCGGGAGGACAAGGAAGCGTGAGTTTAAACGGCGCAAGACGAAAAGAGCGAGCGAGTGTGGCCTCACCATATTTCAATCATGGTCATCCCGGGTTTGAGGAAGCCTCTGACGTGCTGCCGGACCTGCCTGTGAGCTTCCGCAGCCTGCCTGAAGTCGTTCCATACTTCTTCGTTGGCTTTGTCCAGCACTCTCTTCTCTTCGTGGCTGCTGCGCCACGCCGCGCTGCGCCTGTCACAGAACATGTGCGCTTTTAGATAAAAATACACCGCAGAATTGTCCTAGTGTATCCGTGTCCTTACCCGTCCTGTGAGGGAGGGTACTCGCACACCTGTCCGATAGGGAAGGCGCCACCGGGATACAGCTCGCAAATGGGAATAGATGGAGGATTGGTCTGACCTTTGGCTGGTGGAAACAAAACCAAAAAAAAAACAAAAAAACATCACAAACCAGTTTGCTTCATGTTTTATTTTGAAGGTTCACCAACTTACAACCCTTCTTCTTCTTTTTCTTCTTCTTTTTCTTCCCTGCTGAGTTCTCACCATCATCTGCAAAGGCGAGAGATGTGAGGTGACCGGCAGATTAAAACACATGCAAAGAAAAATAGTTTTTTTTGTTTTTTTGTTTTTTTTTACGCCCACCTTCCTCGCCATCCTCCTCCTCCTTGTCTTTGTCCTCCATCACCTGCTTCTCCAGCTCCTTCGTCACCTGGGCAACATCGTCACCCTCAGGGCCTGCAAAGAGACAAACTGGTTTGAAAAATGCTTATATGTGGAAAAGGAAACCTGCTTAGTCTTCAACAGAACATGGCCATGACAAGGATTCATTTGCATTGACAGTGATGTGCACAAATTAACGCCGGATTGGCTGATCCTTTATTGATTTGAACTACTTTGATCCACGAAGGAAGTAAGGCAAGATTACGTAATTGAACTTTGAACTACGAAACCGGAAAACTGAGTGGAGAGTCAGGGAAATAAAAGTTGGACAAAGTTGTCCGACCGGTGTGTTAAAACTTTTTTTTTTTTTTCAAACTAAAGTTCATATTTGGGTGAATTTCGTTGGGTGTCACGGGTTGTCGAAGTAGATATTTTCCGGGAGGTAGGCCTGATGTGAAATCCAAAAGTGGTCCCTACCCGCATGGCGAAAAAGAAGTACAGTCAAGTCAAACTCTGCAAGACAATGTACTTCCGGATGAATTTTCACGATAAGCCACATCGATGTTAGATTTGTTTTCTAAATGATTAACTTATTGAACGTATTAAAAAATATTTACATTGTAAAAAGATGTAATAACGATTTTCCTGTTCTTTATCGTTAGAAATTCCAACATTTAAAACAAATCCAACGCTATTTTCTTTTATAGTGAAGCCAAGTCCCAATTGTTTCCGGCTTTGTACATTCTAAAAATGTCCGCCCTGTCGCAGCACCACCAACAGGTAGCATTTGCTAAGCTAAGCCTGCTTGCAGTCTTACCGGCCGCAGTTGACTTGTTCTTCTTCTTCTTTTTCTTCTTCTTCTTCGCGGCCGCCTCTTCCACCGGGTCGGCGTCCTCGCGATCAGCGGCGTCGCCGTTCATCTGGGCTGCCTGGACCTTTTTTTGCTCCACTAACGTCTCCGCGAGCACTGCCGCCATGATGATGACAGCTTGCTGCTGCTGCTAAGGTAAGCGCTGGGCATTGTGGGAACTTTGGTGAAGTCACTGATCTGTATATATTACTGTATGCCGAAAGGCTAAGACTTTTGAAGCCTAGAGGCAGCCATATTATTACTCCCAAGAAACGTTTCTCGGCACACAATTCTCTGCATTTACAGGGTGGTATGAATTCTCTGAAATGCTTCGGGGAACTAAGACAGACACACTATACACACGCACTCATTGACAGGAACGTGCAATTCAAGGGTACAAGGGTGGAAGTGGGACTCGATCTCTATGTCGCTAACAGGAAATAGCGTAGGTGTGTGACATACGGAAGTCCCACCTCCAGTGTTGCCAGGTGTACGATAATTATCGTATTTGTACGATAATTTGACCCTCTGTATAATCAATAATCTTAAAAAACGGGAAATGTACGATAATTTGACCATTTCATATTATTGCCGGCAAAACTAAAACTGCCTAGTGTTTTTTTGCCAACACTGAAGGTATCTGTTGTCATGTGGCATGATACCAGCCAATCGCGCTTTGCGGAGCATGAGAAACGAGTGACATCCAGGCATTGACTGGCTGAATGGTAAGTTCGCGGCCCCCAGGAGACGCTCCCAAACAGGAAATCGCGCAAGGCTCAAACCACCTTTCCAGTAATAATTACAGATCAGCGATGGTAACCGCAACAAAGCCAAGAGTGCCTGTGCGCGGTGAGCGGTTTTAAACACAAGAACGGCTATATTTGACTGTCGCGAATTAGTGTATTTTGATTATGCCGAGTGTACATTAATTTTCATCAAAATACGATAATTTTGAGTCTACGGTACACTAATCATATATTTCCCAACTGGCAACGTTTCCCGCCTCGTCGGTGGTAAATAGCCTCAAGAGCAGGGTTCCCGAAGTCCGGTCCTCGAGGGCTTTAGTCTTGCAGGTTTTCCATTTAACCGCCTACCAACACACCTGATTCATATAATGAGCTCATCCGTGCCTGATAACGATCCTTTAGTATCAGGTGTGTTGGAAGGTGGAAAAATGGAAAACCTGCAGGACTCCAGCCCTCGAATACTGGAATTGGGGAACACTTCTCAAGAGCCTTCGAGCTTTATATGTTTAATCTGTACGTATAGTTTACAGTAGTCTGCTCGCGAGATGGGAGGAGTAAGATGGCCGCCCTATATGCAGTAGATATACAGATCAGTGGCTGAGGTTTTTGCGTCATCGTGATACGTTCATGCAACTTCGTCGATTAAGAAAACCTGGAACGAGGCTCCAGGTGGAGGAGTGGAACCGTCACTTGCCTTTGTTGCCGGTTGGCGTGAGTTCGCTCCTCCGCCTGGGAGACCCATGTGGCTTACATGGAGTAAGCTTGTGTGAGTGAGTGATTTTTATAAAATAAATTTTGTTTAAAAAAAACAACAACAACAACAACAACCTGGAACATTGGCCAGTGACGCTGGTAGCCACTAGATGGCAAACACGGTGTGTTGGGCAGATATGAATCGTGTTGTTGTTTTTGGTTAGTGGTAAACTATAAGTTTGTATCGATTTGTGTGTGTGTGTTTTAATTATTATTTTATCGTAAAACTGATAACCAAAAGCAGGGACAATTATGTAATGGCATGGTTAGGTAGGGTTCTCTTCAAAACAAATCAGTAATTCCCAATCACTTGGAGGCTCGTGTGTTTGATCCAAAATTAGCATTTAAATTATACTGTCTTTGTTTACCCATCTATGCGAGGGATATATAGTGAGAGGCAGAACAAGATGGCAGAATTACCCTGTTGCCATTCATGCAAAAAAGTAATAGTTTTGTGTTCATCAAAACAGGACCAATTTCATGTGAAAGTCATTAAAGTTGAGCTCCAGGTAGTAATTCTAGTCCTCTGTTAAATGTAAAAGTCGTTTAAATCTACTTTCATCAGGTTTCTGAGTGGCTTAGTGGGGGAGGCCAGCTGTTGTAGGCCAGACAAATTAAATCCTTGGGGAGGCATATCAAATGACCCATCAAACCTGTTCTTTGGTACCCCAGGAAACACGAGCAGCAAGAACACCAAATGCTTTTTTTCTTTCTTTTTTTTTCTTTTTTTTTTTTTTACTATTTTATTTCATGTTGGAAGAAGGACAAGGTGTGTGTATACCTCACCTGCCAGGGAGGACAGGGCGTAGACGAGGAAAAACCCACCAGTGATTGTCTCTCACTCGACAGAAATAACTGTTTCTGTGTGTGTGTGTGTATGTGTGTGTGTGTTTGATTTTAAGCAAGTAATCCAAGCAGTCTGAGGAACTGATCACGTACATTGGTGATGTCACAATGAATGAGCAGGCTTCCCTCTGATGGTAAATAGTATCCGAACTTCCTCTTTCCTCCACGCAAGAAGGTCAAGCTTTGGATCAGAGAGTCTGACCAGAACACTCGAGCAACAAAACGTTAGACACACGACAGCATGTTCTTGACCTTAGAATTGTCTGACATTATTTGTGGAGTTCCACATGGTTCTTTTTTCATCCCACTGTAATTCTCCAAACAATTCCAGTTCCACAAGTAATCATTTAGTGTTGAAGTGAGGGGGGTCTTCACATATTTTGAATTGTTCTGGTACCTGAGCAATAAAGGACGGGTAAAGTGCAACACCTCCGTCCAGCTCAAGAAATCAGTGCTCCTCTTCCGCCCTGTCGTCCTCTTCATCTCCAAATGTCTGCTCCTCCATCTTGACCAGCGAGTGTGATCGCGCCACCACTTGCGCTGCCACCGCCGAGCTGAAGCTTAGCGACTCTGAGCCGTGGATCTCCGTCAGTCTGTCCATGATGGAGAAAGCAGGAACTCTAAACCTGAGGAACCCGTCCACGCCGTTCAGGTTCTCCTCGTCGCCCCCCTCGCCGTCGTACTGATGCAACTCGGACGGGCCGCCGCCTCCTCGGGCGCACACAGACGTTGTCGTCGCCGCCTCTTCCTCCCCCTCCAAACCGCAGCTGAATTCGGAAGGGTCAGCCGTCACCCGCTCTGCCTTTCCTTCCTGTTCGTTTCCTGCCACAGACTCTGATAGGTCATTTCCTCCTCCGTCGTTACTTTCTGCTGAGGCGGCAGGTGCGACCAAGGGATCTGCCATGGCGTCGGAGCAGCCGATGGAAGCAGCTGCAATGGCAGGAAGTACTCAACTGATACAAAGCAGCTTGTAATCATCAGTCACTCATTGGGTTCGAAAATGGGAGTGATGCACCCATTTTGAATCGACACATTCCGCACCTTGGTCGCTGAAAAGCATCTGCTTCCTCTTCATCCTCTCGCCCTCGGACGTGCGGAAGCCCAGTACCGCCTTGAGCTCGGACAGCACGCGGCGGGACTCCTCCCGCTCGTGCCGCTGACGTTCCCGCTCTTCCGGAGTCAGCATGTCGCACCACGAATCTTTGCCTTCACCGTCGGAGTCCGAATCGGACACGTAGGCCTCGAGCTCCTGTCGCGTTATAATTGGCGCATCAGATGCGTAACAAATTTTAATTAGGGCTGGGTTTAAAAAAATAAAATAAAATAATCGAAATTTAATAAATGTTCATTTTCAAGGCCAATATCATTTCATAAAGCCATTCATCAATTATTTAACTCATTCACTCGCAGCCATTTTCACTGAAGCCACCCCCTTCGCTCCCTGTTTTCCTGGATTTTGTCTGATTTTGCAAGGCCCACAGATATTGTGTTCTATTGATAAAACTATGGAACCTACCAAAACAAAGATTAGAGTCTCTTCTTTCATCAGGAAAAAAAAGTACATTTCTCTGTTTCTGTTTTGCAGCAATTAGCATTAGAATATAGCTAGTTGATCTCTTATACTCTGCTGCCACCTGCTTGCCGTTTTTGTAAATAACTACCATTTCTTCAACCGTTCTCTTCAGTTCAGAGGCTGCATCAAAGCCTTCTGTATGCTCTAGCATAAAAAAAACAAAACAAAACAAACAAACATATAAATACATCTTTGGGACAATGGCAATATTTAAAATAGGACGTATTTACATGTTTTGGGGAGCAAATTAGTTAAATATCTAATTTCTCCCCACAAATTCTTAAAAAAATAGAATTTTAAAGGCCAATTATTATTATTTTTTGTATCTTACTGTTTTCGTGAAATTTCTTCACATGAATTGAAAATATTTTCTTACATTTATGAAGGACCTGACTTATTACACTTTTAGACAATTCAGAATATTTTAAGAAAAATTGATGTGCCACAATTAATTGATCGGACTGAACTGAAGACGTGAATCGAATCAATTCAAACTGAACTCTTGTGAATCAAATCGATTGAGGAAATTTGAATCGATACCCAGCCCTAATGTTTATATTGTGGGACAGAAGTGATTTGTGCTCATTTCAAGTAAACCTGTGATTTGGTGCAAAGTCAGTCACAACTTTCTCTGTTTTAGTTACAACAGCAGAAGCCGTCCAATTGACACTTCAGACAGCGAGCCGGAAAAAAAAAAGACATCTCTCACCAACTCTTCTGGAACAGGATCTCTGTCCAGGATCAGAGGATAGGACGGCGGAGGATCGGGCATCTCGGACACTGGGGTCCCACACTGGTTCAGACCTTCAGCGTTACCTGCAGAAATGACGTCGACGCGCGTGATTTCATGGATGGACCTTCCCAGGTGTGACTCTTTCCTACCTGGACAGTCACTGGCCCGCCTCAGCATGCGCTCTACTTGTCCGACGGTGTCGTCCCAGCATCCGGCGCTGGCCTGCATGTGCGGCTGAAGCTGGTTGAGCCTGTCGCTCAGGTCCCGGTAACCCTCCACAGTCAGCTCGCTGGGCTCCTTGGACACCATCAGCTTCTCCAGGTCATCCTCCAGGATGATCATCCTGAAGAGGACATTCGGATGAGTCGTCCGCCGGTGCGCGCCGAGCGTTTGCGTGCGTTCTCACTCGCTCAGCAGGGCCTTGAGGTGCAGCTGCAGGCTTCGGATGGAAGTGTGAAGGATGTTGAGCTCCCGGCATTTCTCTCGCACCCGAGAGCAGCGCTCGGTCCCCGACGCCCTGGCCTGCGTCTCGAAGTGGCGGTGGAAGTCGTAGCTTCGCTGCACCTCTGCCAGGCAGGCGGCCAGTGCCTGGTGGAGAGGCTCGGTAACCCCGGCGATGGAGCAGTGCAGCGCGGAAGGAGGAGGCGGCGTGGAGGAATCGTCTTTGGGAGCGGCACCTTCCTTCACCTCCTCCTCGAGTCGGCGGGGCGACATTAGGAGGGCTAATCGGCGGAAGCACTCTGAGCTTTGCCCTACCCACAATTGAAACAACATCTGGAAGAGGACAAAATGTTGTCGGCGAGATGAAAGCGCCAGAAACTTGAGGATGAACATGATAACTGCAGTTACAAAAATGAATATACAGTTGTAGAGCTGTCAAAATTAATCAACAAGTAATCGATTATCAAATTAATCATCCATCCATCCATCCATTTTCTTGACTGCTTATTCCTTACAAGGGTCGTGGGGGGTGCTGGCGCCTATCTCAGCTGGCTTTGGGCAGAAGCCGGGGTGGGGTGCACCCTGGGCTGGTTGCCAGCCAATAGAAAACTGATTATCTTCTGTGTTAAATCCAAATAAGACATTTTTCAAACATCTGTTTTTACTTTGGAAAACAATGACCGAACTGATAACATCAATCCCCCCTCCTTTTTTTTTTTTTTTTAAATCGTTCATCAATTAATTCATTGAATCGATTAAATATTCAATTAATCAAAAATGTTTGATAGTGACAGCCAGTGTTGGGGACGTCACTTTAAAAAAAGTAATTAGTTATAGTTACTCATTACTTGCTTAAAAAAGCAACCGAGTGGGTAATTGAATTACTTCATAATAAAAGTAACTTGTTACCAGGCAAAGTAACTATTTTCACTACTTTAAAAAATGTTTTAGATCAAATAATTTGGATTTTTACTTGTTGTTATTATGCCTCACTCCATAATGACACAGCATATAATACTACTACTACTAATATTTCATTTAATAAAAAAAAATTAAAAAAACACTGTTATTTTGACTGTCACTCACGAATGACTTTCAGGCGAGGACTTCTTTGCTAAAATGCTATGCTAAAGTCCAAAAGTAAGACATGTCACTGACTCACTACACATTTCAGCGGTCAAGACACTTTTATTGTGACGGGGTCCGACAACAACAGTGCCTCTAACTGTGCACAAATGACATTTTCAGAGCAAGATACCTGCAAAGGAGCAACACGACTGCACAACATCTTGTAGCTTACATCGAGCCTTGACACTAATAAATGAAGTGCAACACATTTCACATACAATAACGATAATGGTGTTTCAAATATGGAGGGAATTATTAGTTAAGATTAGTCTGTTTATGAAAAAAAATAACGCCGCTAATTTAAACGTCGTTATTCCCAACACTGGTGACAGCACTATACCGTTGTGCTCATAAATGTACATGACCTGGCAGAATGTTTACGATGTGTAGTGTGTACAATTTTTGAAAGAAAGCATGAGTGATTAGGCAAACATTTCTTTGACTTTGTATGCAATTCCGATCCAACTATACCTTGAGGGCGGGCAGGCTGTAGTCGTCTGTCAGCTCTTGGGCCTGCTCGTCACCCAGGTGTTCGATGCCCAGGCCCAGGCCCAGCTCCTTCAGAGGCACCGCCGACACGTAGTTGGTCACGTTGTCCACCTCCGAGGTTAGCGGGAACGTCCGGAGGTGTTAAGGGGAACAAAAGTCCAACCGGAGACCAAAAATTTAATTCTATTCAATCAAGAAAGGATATTCCTTTAGCATGTGACAGGTGGCCCTTCGAGAGGCTCTGAAGGCCGAACGGAGAGCCCGGTAGAGGGCCTTCCGCAGTCCGATCAGCTGCTGGCCACGGGGCGCCAACCCTCCCAGCCCCGCCCTGCTAAAGGTGCCGGCCGCACTCACCCTGTCGAGCAAACTTGACAAGTGAAATGTGATACAACTGTGGAGACGTCTCGAATTGGTAAGAGGCGGACACACATAGAAAAACTAGAGATAGACCGATGTTGTTGTTTTGTTTTTGTTTTTTTCCAGGACCGATAGATTATTAGTAGTCAAGGAGGCCAATAACTGATATTTGGAGCCAACATTCATTTTCAGTAAAAAACAACAACATCTTAACAAGTTAAATGGAAACGTAAGTAAATTAAGTAAATACCATAGCTCTCTTTAGTCTTCTAAAGTATTTATTTATTTATTTTACCAAAATTTAAAATTACCTGAAATCTTCAACTTTCACATTTCTTTGTTTAAAAAAAAAAAAAAAAAAAAAAAAGGTTCAGAAGGTTCCCAGGGTCAGCAGCATCTCTTATAGAGTGAACTGAAAATTTAAATAAATAGCTCCCTAATATTAAAATGGCTTTAGAATTACATTATATCCGATAGTCGATACCGATAGTCGTCAAAATACCCAATATCTGCGCCGATAATCGGTCCATCTCTAATAAAAACACTGAGGACCAATCACAACATAGGACAAAAATGAAGTGCTGACAGTCCCTTTCACAGTACCTGTTTAAAATTACTTTTTTTTTAATTTTTTTTATGGGTTGCTGTTTTGCTTCAAAGGTACTGAAATTGAATGCAAATTTGACATCATCTGGATGTCACCAAATTCAAACAGCTAATGAATGATTATAACACTGATCTAAATACCCGATTGCTGCAATCTCAACTCAATTTTATATAGAGAGCACTTTAAAACAACCATGTTGCATATAAAGTGCTGCACGCGGAATAAAAAAAAAAAAATCATTCATGCAAATAAACCGGGTAAAACAATAAATATAAGTAAGTAGTAGTAAGTAAGTTAAAGTGCCTTACAGCAATTCAGCCAATATTTCACAAAGTGCTGCTGAGAAAGGAGAGTCTTAACCTTAGCCAGTTACCGAAGATGGAAAAAAAAAAAAAGGTTGATTTGACAACAGCACCAATTTAAAATCACTGTCCAGCTTAACTCATTTGTTCCCAAAAACGTAAAAATACATTCTATTTTCATTGTATTAAGTGTCCCAAAGATGTATTTATACGTTTTTGTTTTTTTAATGCAAGAGCATACCGAAGGCTTTAATGCAGTCTCTGAACTGCAAAGAAAGGGTGAAAAATTGTAGTAATTACAAAAACGGCCAGCAGGTGGCAGCCGAGTATAAGAGATCAACCAGGGCCATAATGAAAACAAGCTCTTTCCCAACAATTCTAAGCAGATTTGTGAATAATGATGAAACTTAGCTATATTCTAATGCTAATTGCTGCAAAATGGAAACGTATAGAAATATATTTTTTTCCTTAAAGTGAAAATTTTTGCTTTGTACCTGTGTGAAAGGGACTCATAAATCATGTGGGGACAGGGGGAATGTTTGGGAGGAATGCTAAAGCTAAGCTAGCAGGTCATATTTGTTTTCCTATTGAAGGTGCATGCAGGTTTGGGTTCCAGCATGCAGCGATTGGACACAAATGACGACGGGACAAGTAAGCAAGCAAGCTTACAGGGTGAAGCCTCGCGAGATGACTTCCGTCTCTTGCACCAGCCGCAGAGCCTTGCGGGACATCCCGGTCAATGTCTTGCTGTCGTGGACTAGCGTGCGCAGCTGCGAGACCCGGGCGTGGACAGCCCGCTGGACGCCGCCCCACCTCCACAGCGCCGCCGATCGCGCCGCCGCCCAGCACAACGCAGCCAGGACCAATGGAGCGGCCACCAGCGACCACGCACC
This sequence comes from Festucalex cinctus, assembly GCF_051991245.1. Lineage (NCBI taxonomy): Eukaryota > Metazoa > Chordata > Actinopteri > Syngnathiformes > Syngnathidae > Festucalex > Festucalex cinctus. The sequence goes on from NC_135426.1 coordinate 9,617,596, forward strand.
TCCTGACGCCGAGCACAGCCCCAGCAGGACTGCCGTCAGGCCCACCAAACCTGCCAAGTCCCTAAGTGGAGACAAGTGGAGGTAAACTAACATGCAAGTAGTGTAACTGAAGGATATTTTTGTCGTACAATTACATGCAAAGCAAACTGTGATCCCAAAAACTTGATATTAGGGGTGTCAAAATTAGTGCGTTTATTTTAAGTTAATTTAAAGTTCCTTTGACACCACAATTTTTTTAATGACCCCCCCATACTTGGAAAGTATGTACTGGTGGAATTCCAGTCGCAACGCAGCAGACACGTCCGCGTCAAAATTTAGCAGTAATAAATGTAATAGTAATGCATATATTTGTGGAGACTGTGGTCAAGTTGTATTTTACAATTTGAAAAATGTTCCTTCATGAAAGATTAGATAGCTTTTAATATGTAAAGAAAACTGCACTGACCTGTCACCAATGTCTTACAAATACAATTATGCCATCTAATGGCAAAAAAACATAAATCAATATCATATAGTACATCCTTTTAATTTTAACTCAACTTTATGAATTATAATAAATGCTGTATCAATGACTAAAAGATGCAGCCATAGATCAGTATAATGTTTTTTTCCACTGTTATGTTAACAAGTGTATGAGAACATAGAAAAAATATTTTATTGTACATTTAGAACAGATATAAACTTTGTAATTAACTCATTCACTCCTAGCAGCCACTTTCACTGAAGCAACTCCCATTTACTTCTGGCTGTTTCACTGGATTTTGACTGATTTAGCAAGGCCCACAGAATATTGTGTTCTATTGTTATAAAAAAAATTATGCTACCCAAAAGAAAGATTAGAGTCTCTTCTTTCATCAGAAAAAAAAGTATGTTTTTATCTGTTTCTGTTTTGGAGGAAGTTTCATTATTATTCCCAAATCTGTTTAAAACAGTGGGGAAAAGAGGTTGTTGCAACATGGCCCTGGTTGAGCTCTTATACTCTGCTCCAATCTGCTGACCGTTTGTGTAATAACTACCATTGCTTCAAACATTCTCTTCCGTTCAGAGGCTGCATCAAAGCCTTCTGTATGCTCTAGCATAAAAAACGTATAAATACGTCTTTGGGAGCATGGTAGTATTTAAAATAGAATGTATTTTTACGTATTTGGGAGCAAATGAGTTAATCGTTAGTTAACTGTTGAAAAAATAACATTTTTTAATCACGATATCATTTCAAAGTAACTCATCCCCTTCAAAATAAGAGCCAATGGTGACGAGTGAACCACGTGAGGCGTTAGCATACCACGATGAGGGTGTGGCGAAGACGGCGGGTCGGGGCAGGGCACTGGCGTGGTCGGGCGACGAGCAGAGTGTCAGTAGGCTGGGATCCAGCAGCTCGATCAGCTCCACGTCCTCCTGCAGCAGCACGTCCTGATCCAGAATGCAGCGCACCGAGTACTTGCCCAGCACGCTGTCCTGCAAGCGGGAAGGAAGGAAGGACATTGACGGACAAAGACTGGCGAGGGAGGCGTGATGATGTAATTTTTTTTTTTTTTTTTTACTTGACCCACCAGTTGCTGCTCCAGTGTGCGCGAGGAGACCACCTTCTGGAGCGGATTCCATCTCCACAAGGCTTCAGCCAGCCTCTGCATTACTCCCCCCTACACATTAAAAAAAAAAAAAAAAAAAAAAAAAAAGCCAGTTTTTTAGAAATGTAAAAGAACAAATATAATATCAAATTGTATTTTTAGGAGAAAAGGATGTCACATGAGAGGTTATTTTTCCAAGATGAGTCATTTTACAAGAAAAATTTGTATAGAAAAAAGTTTAATGTTAGTAATATCTGTTTAATTACAATATATTTAGTTGTTTTTTTTTTAAATTAGAACAGGAATAACATTGTAATTTTTTTTCAGATTAAAACGCCGCAATACAGTGTTCCCTCGTTGTTTCGCGAATGTTTTACAACGTGCTTTTTGGTTTGTTTATTTTTATTGGTCTTCACACTGCCGTATCTCTCGAACCCTACGACCGAATGGGGGCATATGGGCATCCGCGGACTCGTCTCGACGCAACCTTTCCAACTGTGTCTGTCCTGTCCTTCCACGGTATTGCATTCCAGAGATAGAAAATATATACTGTGCTGTATAACAAGTAAAAAAAAACAAAAAACATCATACTTTGAACGAAAAAAAAATGACTAAATGAATGAATGAATGAAAAAGCATTTATAATAAACTAAAAATCATACCAACACGAAAAAACGTATAATAAATGAAAAAATATATATATACTGTGCTGTGTACTGTGATAAGTACATTTAAAAAACAAAACAAAAACAACGTACTTTTAATGGGAAAAAAATGAATGTAAATGAAAAAAGAACATATATGATTAATGGGAAAAGTATTTCTCATAAAGTAAAAATCATACCAAAATGAAATAACAAATAAACGGAAAAAAAATATAGAATTCAATTAACGCGTATTTCCATTATCGTGGATAGTTTTTGGAACGTAACACTGTGATAAACGAGGGAACGCTGTACTACATAAAGTTCCAAAACATTATGGAGACCAAAAGTCTTATGTAGAATTTGTTTCAGGGGAGAGAAAAAAAAAAAAAAAAAAGTGCAAATCCATGAGTAAAATAGTATTTTCTTGAGTCAAAAAGCCATATCACAAGAATAACATTTTTTTTTTGTGTGTGTGTGTGACAAAGTTGTAATTTTTCAAGAAAAAACAAAGCCGTCCAAATTGTAGATCAGAAGTGGTGGTATAAATCCTTATTCTAATTCACCATTCTTCTCATTTCATTGTGTAAATCCGTTTGGTGACACTCGTCAGTCAGCATCATCGATCCCGTCTGGCTGGCCCAGGGACCGACCCATTTCCCGAGGGCAGCGGGGGTGTTTTATTAGTTGTATTGATTACCGACCGGGTAAGTGCAGCAAGTAGAAGAGCAAAGAATTCCTGCTCACTGTGCACAAATGTGGCCATTTTTTCCGCTTGCAAACATTAAGCAGGATTTAACGTCATGGTCGCAATACATCCGTCATTAACAGATTAGTCCCATAATTACATCTTTAGCGAGCAGGTGACGCAAGACGTTTTAGGAAAAGCAAAAGTAGGGATGACATTCCCAGCTCACTCCGGCTTTATCTGACATCCGGGAAGCAACATGCTGACCAAAGACTTCCTGTTCTGAGCAGCGCAGAGGAAATGTGACACATGTGGAAAGTTCCAGAAATGTGAGGGCATCATAGCTACCGACACATGAAATAGAAGTGACAACTAAGTACTGCTAGCTGGCTTAGCTTATATGTATAAGTAATGGGAAGGTACCCATGAGCAGGAAAGGCAGAGAAGAAGGTATAAGGAAAAGGAAGGAAAGAAGAAAAGACAGGCTTGGGGTGGAATGAAGGCAGAATAGTAGCTGTAAATATGCAAAGAAGATAAAGTGTGTTTGAGGGAAGGTAGATTAGAATGGAAAAGATGCCGGGAAGGAAAAATAGAGTGGATTTGTGTGGAAGGAAGGAAGGAAGGAAGGAAGGAAAGTAGGTTAAAGCAGAAAAAGGAAATAAGAAGGAAGGGTGGAAGAATAAAGAGGTGTAAGGTGGGGAGGAAGGAAAGTAAAAAGTAAATTTAAGCCAAGAGGTACAAATGCATGGATATAAACGGGGAAGAAATAAAGAAGATGCGATGCTTAAAAAAAAAAAAAAAAAAAAAAAAAAAAAAGAGGGTTGACTAAGGGGATGGAAGGCCAGAAAAGGGTCAGAAGGCTGAAAAGTGGTTTAAACAAAGAACAGAAGGAAAATGGGGTGCAAAATAAAAAGCAGGTCTGAGAGGAAGGAAAGTAGTAAGGAATGAAGGCAATCCGGAAGGTTTAAGCGAATAAGATGTAGTTTTTAAGTTCTCCACAGAGTCCACACATTCCTGTTTCAGATCAGGACCCATCTGAAGGACTCACCTCCGCTTTCTGGGGAACTTGCAGAGACCCCAGGTCGCCGTCTTCGTCCCTCGCCGACGTCGGACATGCCTCGAAATCCGTGTGTCCTAAGTCGTGCAGGTAGTGGAAAAGAGGCGAGTTCTGCAACGCAAACAGTGAGGTCATGTCAAAGTGCTTCTCGTCTTACGCCAACCTGTTGAACCAGCATCCATCAGAGCTTACTCCACTCAAAAAAAAAACAATCTACTTAGAACACGCGAATACAGGTCCGGATTGTGTCTAAACACTAGACAATGGACGTCATAATCCTTCTTCTTTCCCATCTCTGAAAGATGTCCGACCTGCTTGCTGTCAGTATCATTGCATTACATCACTGGACACTTAACGGATGCCTTATGGGAACATCTGTGTAATTACCATCACATACATGCTTTTAGGATAATACTCACGTCCATGGTCACACTGAGCTCATTTGAATGCAATACAAGTACATATTTGTGTATGCAGACGTCCGAGCGGCGCGTGTATGTGTTTAGTCAGAACCGCCGCATTGGTTCAGTCTGCCTGCATGGTCATCCCCGCCCCACCTACTTGTGATCAATAACAGCCACAAACTTGCCCCCGTTTATCAGAAGCAGAGCTATGGGGCTAAGCGAAGTATCACCATTTATTTTGCACTTTTAAAAACAACTAGCATCTGCTTTATGTATCTCAAGCTAAACTATCAGCAATTGCCTGTTTGTAAGCAGCATGACAAAGCATAGGCTAACAACAAGTGACAAACACGATACGAACCTCAAACACGACATCTTCGTCAAACTCCTCCATCGACGTGCGGCTCACTCTGCATGCCGAGCTTCGGGGGCGATTGGACGGAAGGAGTCGGGCAGAGAGAGGAGAGTTGGGAGATTAGCCGGATTGCTAAACAAAAAAAAAAAAACTACAATAACCATCCAAGCACAGCCTCTCGCGCTTCTTCCTCGCGAGAAACCATATTGGAAGCCTCTGGCCTCCAGCGCCTCTTGTGGCCACGTGAAGCACAGGCACAACCGTTAGAAAAGTCAGGCTAGTAAAGGTAAAACAATGAGGCAAGAAGCACAGAGAATACTACTTCAAAATAAAAACGAAAATCTAACAAAATTAGAATAACAGTTGCGAAGTCAATAGATGGCATTTGATTAGTATTTGTTTCATAGTTATAAGTTATGTTTTGGACTTATGCGCGGTAATCCTTCAAACACATTACGTCGTTTACAATCTGATGTAACGCTGTATCAACAACAGGAAGTCGTTTATTCACAGTGCTTGTAACTTGACACAACCGACAACCTTTACCGAAGCCGAAAAACTTTGGAGAAAAATGGAAAAAGCAACAAGGATAAAGTCGTCGATAGTGGATGTGCGAGCGAGATAAGGAGTAAGAGCGGCGGTCTGCGGTTCGTTTCAGTTCCACGCAGTGGATTTCCCAGTGACAATGCTGTGGAGGCAGGAAAAAACGAAGACTGTGTCGCGCTTCCATTGAAAGTGAATTTACGTTCCTCATGGAGAAAGCAGCAGCAACAAGTCGGGAGTCATGAGCACAGGTTTGTTTCTTACGGGGGCTAACTGCAAATTAGCAACACCTCACTTTACTTTTAGGTAAAGTGCTCATGGTAAATTCAACGTCGTGGAAAAAAACAACTGTTCAGTTAACAACCACTTTTTTAACCACTTAATTACATCTTTTCCTGGGGAGAAAAAAAACGCCTCCACACAAATAGGACAATAGGTCACACTAGTCGTCATTTTGTGAGCTCTCCAAAAAGCTCACAAGCTCTCCATCACTAACAGTATAAGTACGTACAATAAAAGTAGCTTTCCCTTTGAAGTGGCTCACTGGCAGTTGGAGATGATCACAACTCCTTTGTCTGATAAACATCTGTCCTACTGTTGATGTTACACGTCCAAATATCTAATGCGACGTTCAAATAAAGCTTTGTTTCAATAATTGTTAGCCTTCACGTGGATTTGGCGTCATTTACGATAGTTCTGTGATTTTTTTCTTTTTTTCCTTGTTATTTGTTAGTTCGCATTACCTGACGCTTCATTGCGACGAGTGTTGCCAAACTCCGTTTAGAAAATCAGGCAAACTTTTGTCGTCTCGCTCGTAGCTTGTCGTATAAAGTACTTGCGGAGTTTGATTGCATCGTCATCACAACTGGATGGATTCGGCATGTAGTGGTTCACATTTCGGTCAAATTTAATACCAGGATCCAAACATGTTTTCCAGAGCTTTTTTCCTGACAGATTTAAAACACACCTGATAGCACACCGCAAAAACAAATTTTGCCATTAAATTGGAGTTATCTGTGTCAGAATCAGCCTTGTTCTGAACAGAGTTGGGTGTTTTGTCTGAGTTTGTGGTCATTGACCTTTTAGAAATATCCCTGCAGGATGCAGCGGTGTCACTGCACATAATATCTTTTTAACTGTAGGCATTGTATTTTTTGGTGTTTGTACACCAAAACTATTTAGCTTTAGGTTATTTCTGTGTAATTTTGCCACAGATTCCTGCTTCAGTGAGTCAGCTGGTACTCCCAGCGCTTCCATTCAAATGTTGATGCATGATTTATTTCACACTTTACTCCCCCCTGAACCCGAAGTGACCGTTTCACCTTGCCTGTAACTTTATCTCGCAACTGTCTCTGCTGATATTTGAGAAAGGAAGGAAGTATAATGCGTTCACGTGCATGTTTTGACTCCTGTCTCGTGTTGTGTACATTCAGGTGTGAAGAAGCCTCCATTAGCTCCCAAACCTAAACTTCCCACCGTGGCCAAACCCGCACCCCCACCCATCGCCCCCAAACCAGGCCTGTTCACCACCACATCCCCCGTTTCCTCCCAGCCTTCCCCCGCCACTCTCAAGAGGACAAAGCCGGCCCTCGCCCCGAAGCCCTGCATCCCGAAATCCACAGGGCCTTCTCCCGCCGCCGCCTCGCCGCCCCTCAAAGCCCACCTTATCTTATCTCCCGAGCAGGATCTCCTTGAGGACAGCCTCTCGCTGCTCAACACCAGAAATGGCATTTTATCAGAACGGGAATCGGACTACATCATTCCCACGTGCGCTTGCGGGCTGCGGGACTGCTGCCAGTCCCGGCGTGTGGAGAACGGCGTGCATGAGGATGATGATGATGATGATGACGCTCGCGAGCTTAAAAATGGGATTCACGAAGGAGTGCCGACCGGACCGGAGGATTGTTTGCCTAAGGTGAGTGAAAGGCCCCGGGACAAGCCTCACAGACAGAGACACTTGGATAAAGAGGGGAATAGGACTAACGCTGAAGAAAAGGCGGATATCAGCTGTGATGTTGCAGGCAGCATCATCGCCGCCTCCTCTCCACTTGCGCGACATCTGGATCTGCATTTCTGCGGCGACTCCTCTGTTCCCGCGCCGCCCAGTAAGCCCCTCCCCGTCCCGCATCCTCGCAAGCATAAGAAGCCCACCCTGGTGAGGCAGGATGGCGTGGAGGGCGCAGCTGAGGATCCTCAGGAGGCGGACTACCCAAGCGAGGAGAACGGCGCTCCAGTTCCGCCTCCCCGCCAGACCTCCCTCTCCCCTCGCCTCCACAGAGCGAGACTGAGCAAGAACGCCTCGCACTCGCTCGGCCTGCTCTCCCAGCCTCATCCGGTGGGCGAGCGAGAGGGCGAGGAGGAGGAGGACGGCTACGGCGATTTCAAGCGCTACCCCGTCACCCACAGCCTCCCCAAGCAGCTCAAACTGGGCTGCCCGCCGCCCCCGCTGCACGCCCGGAAGGCTTTATCCGCCGAAGAGCGGCAGCCAGTGAGACCGCCGCCCCGGAAGCCTCAGCGGCACAGCTTGCCCGCCCCGCCGGCGCCCTCTGTCTGCCCCCCGGCGCCTCCCCATGGCCCCATGAGAGATCTGCCCGCGCCCCCCCAGGAGAAGCATCCCTGGCGCTTTGTCCGCCGGCCCTGCGTGGGCTTCTTCACCCGCCAGATGCCCACCAGGAGCAGCGTGCCGCCCAAAAGCCGGGCACCTGCGCTGGGGGGCAAACAGCGGGCGCAGTCCTTCTCTGCCGCCGACCTGGCCACGCGCGTGGACCCCAACAAGCGCAGCCTCTCCTTCCGCAAGCTTCTGGAGCTGCGGGTGTCGGTTAAGATGCTGCCTAAGCTGCTGGCCAAGGGCGGCCATTCGCTGGACTGCGCCGCCTCCGAGTCCAAGCGGGCTGAGCGGCCCAACAGCTGCATCGGCGAGGTTGGCATCGGCCACGGCGACGACGACGACGATGATGGGAGCGCCGAGTACGAGAACGTCCCTCTCTACGAGGAGATCCCCGAGTACATGAACCTGCCCTTTCACGGCGGCAGGCTGGGCTGGTCGCAGGACGGCGACGACTTGGACATCTATGAGGCGCAGGACCCCTACCACAGGTTCCAGGAGGACCACAGGTGGGATTTAGTCCACACTAGGGGTGTTAAGAAAAATCCATTCAGCAATATATCACGATATTACTGCACGCAATTCTTGCATTGATTCAATATGCGGCCGAAACGTCATTTAAACATCAATTTTTGATGGAAATATTCAACAAAAAGTCTTACTTAGGGTTAGGGTTCACACTTTAAGCATGGAAGAATGTTATATTAATGGAACAATAAAGACACAGTCTTCCGTTGTCACGCAGGAAAATGCACTATATAAATACAGGATTTACACCCATGACCTCCTTCTCAATCTACACCTCTGGGCTTCTGTTAATGTGTGTTGGTGATTTGAGCTATGCCACTCATACTGTTTGCTTATATCCAAAAGGATCCCAAAAACATGTCTTGGAGGTATGAAGATTCGAGCTGACACAAGTGATATGCTGTTACACACAGTATGGCCAAGGGCTATGTTCCAACCTGATCCTCAACCCTTGAGTGACTTCATTAAAAAATAAAATAAACTAGTCAAGGGCGCTCCGAATTGTCCCTAGGTGTGCTTGTGAGTGTGGATGGTTGTTCGTCTCTGTGTGCCCTGCGATTGGCTGGCAAGCAGTCCAGGGTGTCCCCCGCCTACTGCCCAGAGCTTGTATAGATGAACATAGGTACGTTATTTGTAGTAAATAATTTTTGGACTAATTCAATGAAGTGAAATTGGGTAATTTCCATGGCATACCTGCAGCTGTAGTTGCAGGTTGAAAATCCACCTTTCAGTCCTCCCAGACACAGTTTTATCATTTCAAGCTTATATAATTACATACTACCATCTACAAAATATTAGCCCACCTTCCCTTATGTCATCACTCGCGTTGGCTGCAGCACCTGAAGGTTGGATGTAAACAACAACCTATCTCACAGCTGTTCATTTGTCTTTTTTTTTTTCCTTGACAAGTGAAGTAACCTTACATTTCACTGTAATGCATTTACAAGCAAATAAATTCAGAATCATTTGTTTCTTCCTTGACCCCTCCACATCATTTTCAGGAAATGACTTGTCATTTTCGAGTCACTCTGCTGACAAATGGAGGAGGTCACACTAGAATAAAAGCATAAGTCGGGCTCACTGTAGGTCCCGGACCAGGTGGTCGGTGCTCTCCGGGTGGCGACAGGTGACATCAGCACGAGTCAGGAGCCCGTCAAACAGTCGGGGCGTGTTTGACGTGCTGCAGGTCGGCCCCGTGGTCTTCCTGTGGGTTATTTTCAGCATGCCGGGCAGGAAATGTCTAAGCGTCACACAAAAAAATGCCACACGGCTCCTCCAGAAGTGGGGAAAATAAATGTGCAGCAACCACCAGCCGCCTCCTCCTCAGGCTGGCCTTCTTCACTCTGTGTTTAGCCTTCTCGTAACCTCAACACTCCACTTTTTTTCTCATTTCTTCTCTTTGAGTTTAAGCGAAAATAGGGGGGGGGGGCTAGGCAAAGCCATCTTGAAATATAAGCTTTATTTTGTGATAATCCGAGTCACTTAACATGACTTTGAATTGTGCTGTCACTATCGAATATTTGTAGAATTTTGCAAATGCTTGCAAATGTCTTATTTTGGTTAAACACGCAAGATAACCTGCCTTGCGATTGGCTGGCAACCAGTACAGGGTGTACTACTGCCCAAAGCCAGCTGGGATAGGCCACAGCACCCCCACGCGACCCATGTGAGGAGCAAGCGGTTAAGAAAATGGATGGATGGACAGAAGATAATCAGTCTTCTTTCATGAAGGACTACAGAAATCAGTGAACAATTACTGTTGATATGCTGAAATCAGAGGATTTGGACAATTTGAAATTTAAAAATGGCTCCAAAAGATTACTTGATTATTAAAACAGTTGATTAATTTGATAATCAATTACATATCGATTTAATCTATTTATTTTGTGTTCATCTGAGTCACTTGACATTACTTAACATGAGTTTGAATGTTTATTCAGAACACATTATCTTCGGGCGTTCCGCCAGGAGGAGAGCCGAGAACACTCGCACTTCAGTGAAGTTGCGCTCATGAAGAAAACATTGGACGCTGACACATGTCTGAGCTTGCACTCACTCAGCAAACTTTCACCTAATTCTCAATCATTAACAAACACTTCAAAACATTATAGCAAGCAATTTGAATAGCATGACTATTTTCCTAACTAATTCTGCACATCTCCTGTCTTTGTGGAGCAGCGACTGGCCGAGGAGGGACGTCCACTCGGAGGAGGAGGACGAGGACGCCCACAGTTGGGACGAGGAGGACAACAGCTCGTCCTCCAGCAAGGAGCACGTGGACGAGGCGGACAGACAGGTGAGCGCATCAACCTCTGACGGCACGTTCCAAAAAGGGCATGTTTTTGTTGGGGTGCGTTCAAACAGGCGAGGTCAAAATGCTATGATTTACTGGGAAACGCTTGCTTGTGTGGTGGGACTTTACGGCTACATACAGTACACACCAGAATTCATACTTTTTTTTCATCAACTGTTATTATTTATCTTAATAAATAGTTGTTTGATTTAAGTATTGTAAATAATTACAAATATTAGTAAAATAACATTTATCCCTGCGATTGGCTGGCAACCAGTCCAGGGTGTCCCCCCGCTTACTGCCCAGAGCCAGCTGAGATAGGTTCCAGCAACCCCCAGCCCCACGACCCTTGTGAGGAATAAGCAGTCAAGGAAATGGATGGATGGATGGATAACATTATACAGTGTATATATATATATATATATATATTAAATTATGTAATTGGTTTATTTATTGTAAATGTTACATACATTACATACTGTATAAGTGCATTTAACATTTTCTATTTTATTTCTGAAATAATTGGTAAGTAAACAATAAAATGAAATGGTAAAATAATTTAACATAGCCACTTTTTTATTCACTTAATTTGATGAATTATAATAAAGTAATCAAAATGATTTTAATTAACAGAAATAAATTAATTAAAACACTTACCAAAAAAATATAAATTTGCAATTTATCCATTGGAAATCCAGTATAAACATAGTAAAATGAATTTCACATACAGTATACCCTTAACTAGGGATGGGCGAGTACCAATACATGGTATCAGTATCTGGCTGATACCTGATCTTATTTCAGGAAGTAGAAAATAGAAGAATAGAAAATTGTTACTATCCACCCATCCATTTTCTTGGCCGCTTATTCCTCACAAGGGTCGCGGGGATGCTGGAGCCTATCTCAGCTGGTTTTGGGCAGTAGGCGGGGTACACCCTGAACTGGTTGCCAGCCAATTGCAGGGCAAAATTGTTATTAATTTCATGCAATTTCAAGGAAAATATGCTGTATTGGGATTCTTTAAAATGATCAGTTTTTGTTTTCTTATGGGAATTTTATGTATCAAAATGGTATTGGTACTTGGTATTTATTGGTGACTCCTCAAGACAAGAGTTGCGTACAGGTCTGATTTAAAAAAAAAATAAAATAAAATGCTGTCAAATATCCCTAACATTTTATTTAATTATTACATTTTTTAAAGTGCATTTACTGTAAATAATAAGAAGACTAAAACTTTAATTAAATAATTCTAAATAAAAAATTATAAATAATAAAAAAAAAAAACATGAAATGGAATTATTTTATTATTATTAAAATAAGCCATTTAAGGTATTTCACTTTCTTTCTGGTCTTCGTATATCCTGACCCATCCAACCATTTTAAAAGCCAACTGTGAGAGCAAGACCAGTGCCGCGATACAGGCAGTATGCATAAAAATGATGGTGTCAACTAAGCACTTTGGCTCCCATCACGACTGCTGCCACATGGAGATAACGTGTTCACAAATGGCTCATGCCAACAACTTGACAGTGACATCACCGATAACAAAATGGCGGCTGATGGGGGGGCCTGCTCACTCTTTCGCTCTCTCTCTCTGTCTCTCATAGTTGGAGGACGAGACCAAGCACAAGAAGGTGGCCCACATCGCCCAGGAGATCATGAGCTCGGAGAAAGTGTGAGTGGTGCCCACGACGGTGACAAGCTCTCCGCTTGATCGGTTAAAAATGGGGTCAGACACAGTCATGTGACAAAAGTCTCTCTGACAAACCCAAACAAAAATAGTTTTTTTTAAAAAAAGTACTCTGACAAGTGCGATTTTACCTGAAAAGTTACTTAGGTCAATGTAATTGAGTAAATGTAGTACATTACTGCCCACCTTTTAAAACCTGTCCTTTTAAAAATGATGTGACAACTTATTTTCACCCTTTTTTCTGCCGTTTGCAGGTTCGTGGATGTCCTCAAGCTTCTTCACATCGTAAGTGTCACATGACCCCTGGCGATGGGAGTTGTGCCATCCCGTGGCTGGGAACCGGTGTGGGGGGGTCATATATCCAAGAAATCGGGTCAGCTCGCATTCTTTTCTGCCCGCGGACGCAGCAGCTGCTTCCTCCTGCCACGGAGATGACCTCCACGCACACACGCCGATATAATTCTTTGCGTGTGTGGACTGCGCACATTCTTGTGGCGAGCCACCCAGCTGATGTGCGACTTGAATGTTTTTAAGTTTCTGGCCAAGCATCCCTGTGTGTGCATGCGTGGGTGTGTCGACAAAGTAAGATCATATTACATAATAAGATGATCACATGGTGCACAATTACCACCGTAATACCACCACAATTATTAGATAACCATGAATGCTATACATAGTTGCTCCAAGTACATCACCGACAAAGTTTACAATCAATATTTAGCTAATAGCATGACAAAAACATTTCAAAATAAAATACATAGTACTGTTTGAATTGGTGAGAAGTGAAAACATTTAGTCGGCGCGTGTGTCCGTATCCTAGCTGCTTCCTTCCAGGTGGATGTGTGCGTTGGCACACGGCCTTGTCCAAAGCCGCTGACTCAACCTTGTGTGGGTGTGTCGTGTTTGTACGTGCCCAACTGAGACCACATTTCTGCGTTCAGGACTTTCGGGACGCCGTTGCCAAGGCGACTCGTCAGAACGGCAAGCCGGTGGTGGACGAGCGCGTCCTCAGCCAGGTCCTCTATTACCTGCCTCAGCTCTACCAGCTCAACAAGGACCTGCTGAGGGAGCTGGAGGAGAGGGTGGCGCACTGGTACGTGCTTATGGAGGACCAAAACAGACAACATTCGAAATAAATAGATGAATGAATACAAATAAAAGTGGATATAAAAAATATAATTAAAAAATGAACTTCAAAAAATAAATTTAAATGTAAATAAAAACAACTATAAAAGTAAAAATAAATATGAAAAAAGTGGAAATAAATACCAGTACAAAAGGGTTTAATAAACAAATGTGAGATCAGAGCGCTTTTATTCATTAATTGATATTTAATTCTATTTATTGGTTGTTTGTTTATTGAACATATAAACATAAACAAGTAGCAGATAAAAAAATTAAAAGAAGAAACTTATGCAACAATTAGTGATAGTTTACATTTTCAAAGGGAGTAGGACGAAGTTGAAAACGTATCTAGTCCAACCCCTTATTCTTTGTATCTTTTGACTTATTTCATTATTAATACAATAAATCAATACATTTCAATAAAAAAAAAAAAAAAGTGTAATCCTCCTCATGTATACAACTGCACTTTGACACATACGTACATTTGCCAATAGCATATGTACATGAAATTCATCGGCATACACAATAATAATACATCATCATACTCACATATACAATTTTCATTAGAGTCATACTGGTATGTTTAAAAAAAATTAAATTTCTGCAATTTTACTAGCTCATGTCTGATTTTTTAGATCATGCTCTTGAACTTTTCTTTTAAACATTTTTTTTTTAACTAAGCAATTGACTTGCGTCTTTTTATGTCAGGACCAAAATTATTCCACAAATTAACACCTTATATAATTTCTTTTGTATTGCGACATTTTTATATTTATTTTCTGAACCTCGTTTTTCATTTTTGTCTTAATTTTTATTTATTTATGGATGTATATATATTTGTTTACATTATGATTTGTTTATTTTTTGTATTTAATTTTTTAATTCTATTTTTATATCCGTTTTTATTTTCACTTTTCTTCATTTATTTATTTTTAATTTTGTCAGTTTTGGTCCTCCCTACGTGCTCGCTCCCACTGGAATTGACACCCCTCATGTGACATTCCGCCATCTCCTTCTTGTGCGTCCGCAGGAGTGAGCACCAGCGCCTGGCGGACATCTTTGTGCAGAAGGGCCCGTATCTGAAGATGTACTCCACGTATATTCGCCAGTTCGACAACAACGTGGCACTTTTGGACGAGCAGTGCCGGAAAAACCCACCCTTCGCCGCCGTGGTGCGAGAGTTTGAGGTAACGAGATGTTTCCTGCCAGACGGCAAACCGGCGGAGCGTTTCCATCAGGCATGTTGTCTCGGTGCAGATGAGTGCCAGATGTGCCAGCCTTGCCCTCAAGCACTACCTGCTGAAGCCTGTCCAGAGGATCCCTCAGTACCAGCTGCTGCTCACAGGTGGCTACTCATTCTCTAGCACAGGCGTGGGCAAAAATGCCGCATTTGTAATATCAACATTTATTCTTAGATCATTCTTTCTACCATTGCAAGATTTTTACATTTTCATGGTTATTTGCACATAATGACCAATCAGTGCACAGATAGTAAAATGGGGACTCGGGAGGGTAGGATATTTCATTTATTATTGCTCAATCATTTATGTCTAGAATTTTCCAGTAGTCACAGAAACAGTGTTTTAAAAATAAATGCAGATGCTCACATTCACCCATCAGCATTTTTGCTTCACTCAGATACACAACAGAAACAGGAAGTTTCAGAAAAAATAACACGGACAAAAAAAATATATACAAAAATAACCTCATTCTCAAATGGCCTGGCTGATCTATCACTTTTTAAAACCAAATGAGCACAAATTTTCGAGTAACCCTGGCTGCAAAGAGCAGTTGGAGGCGTGGCTAAACATGGGGTGGCTCTAAACCCGGCATTCACGGATTCCACGCGCCTTCTTTTTCATTTATTTATTACTAGGCCTGTCAAAGTTCAAGCTTGAACTTTGACAGCACTATTTATTACAAAATGGTTTTAACAACTTTTTTTTAAACAAAATTAATTTAATGATGCACCATCTTATGACGTCACAGTTATTGTTTTGAACACGTTATGGAGAACATTGAAAATTACAAACGTTCAACACTCAGCCAGTTGTGGCGGAGCTAACTAAACTGACAAAGTAGTCGTAATGGCCATTTTGATGTCCGTTCTGGGTAAACAGAGGGTCATAGAGCCACAGAAGCATGTTCAGGGCCTCTGAAAATGGAGGAGTCGTCGTGGTCTAGGTCATTAGGTTCAATAGTTATGTTCCAATGAGGTCCTCCAAATAGAAATCAGTGGGATGGATGCAGTAGCACATGTCCCCAGCAGAGGGCGCACTCCCTGGATGGGAGGTTAGTGTTCGGGTTTCGGTCCGTTTGTAATTTTGCTTGTCATCATAATATGTTGCATCATTAAAGCTGCCAAGATCACATCACAAATTTAAAAAAATAGAAGAAGAAGGCACTTAGAGGGCCAGAATCCATGTGGGTGAAGTCAAATTAGTTTATTCTGTGATATCCTGACACCTAGTGGACAGCAACAAGAATGTCACCTCTCTGACCTTACCTAGATTATTTGAAGAATCTGCCTCGGGACTCTGAGGACTACAAGGACACAGAAGGTGAGATTTAAAAAAAAAAAATTTAAATGAGGCAACCTCCATAAGGAATGTGTCTTTATTCAAACTTTTTTATGCATGTAGCGGCCCTAAGCATCGTGAAGGAAGTCGCCAACCACGCCAACGACATCATGAAACAAGGGGTGAGACGCCATTCCATTCCCGACTTTTCACTCTCCCTTCTCATCTCCATCATGTATTTGTTGTTTTTCTCTAGGATAACTTTCAGAAGCTGATGCAGATCCAGTACAGTCTGAATGGCCACCAAGAGATCGTTCAGCCAGGCAGGGTAAGAGCCTCACTTCCTCCCCGATGGCGACAAGAGAGAGAGTTCACTCTCGACGGGTTCCCGCAGGTGTTCCTGAAGGAGGGCACGCTCATGAAGCTCTCCAGGAAGGTCATGCAGCCGCGGATGTTCTTCTTGGTGAGCCGCAAACTCGTTTCTCTCATCTTCCTGCAACGTTTTCCTTCTCGTCTTCACTTCATCTTTTCTATGCGTACAGTTCAACGACGTGCTCATGTACACCACCCCCGTCCAGTCGGCCCAGTACAAACTCAACTGCGTGCTGTCCCTCGCTGGCATGAAGGTGAGACGACAAATGGGGACTTGCCACTTGTCATTGTAACTCGTTACGCTGCGCTACGCTGCGCGCCTTCCGACAGGTGAGCAAGCCCAGCCAGGAGGCCTACCAAAACGAGCTGAACATTGAGAGTGTGGAGCGCTCCTTCATCCTGTCTGCAAGGTTAGATGTCAAGTACTTTCATAGTATAAAAATCATCATAAAGATTATAGTGTGATATAGTATATATGTTATGGAGAGAGTTTCAGCTACATTAACTCTTTTTACCACCAAAAACGGTTAATAACGTATACTAAAATCACAATGAATGCCGCCATAAACGTTAAATGGCGTTTACTACGGGGGGGGTTTTTTCCCCTCAATGGGCCGTGCAACATCTTGTGCAGCACTCCTTTTGTGAATGGAGTGGGCGAATCCAAAAACAGCCACTACGGCCAGTAGTTGGCAGCAGTGTATCGCTTTTCAATGAACTCATGTGTAGCAAATTACAATGATACATAACTGATATGATAAAATAGAACGTTTTCAAGGATGCCGTGAATGATCAAAGCCTTTGTCACATTAAATCTAATGCACAGAGCGTCACTAAACAAAAAATATTAGTGTCAAAGTCACTGTTGTGCAGAAAATATATCTTTTCACAAAAAGCTTGTTTTCTCCTTAGCTTTTCCATTTTTTCTCAATGTCACTCAAATGACCTATTTTCAAATGGTGATTGCTGAAGAACGGAATAAGGTAGAAACGTACTTTTTTTTTTCTAATGAAGAATGGAATGTGATCATGGTACCCACCATGTTTTTGTAGTCATAGCACACAATATTCTGTTTGCCTTGAAAGATGAGTTAAGATGCTCAAAATTGGCTGTCGCTGTTGGGGTTGTTTTTTGGATAACGTTTGGCAGTCAAAGCATTAAGATGTAAAATTTATATCTTTAATGAAACTTGGATGAAATGGACTATTTTTCTTTCTAACGTAAGACCTGACTTTGTCTGAACTGTGTGCTATCAAAGTTTATTTTATTCAATTATAGGAGATTGATTGGGTATTTATTTACATACTTATACAGACTCCGAACTTAATCTAGATTCAATAATCAAGTTCTCCTCCTCTCAATTCTGTTTCTGTTTGTTTGTTTTTCTGTTTAGGTATGCT
This sequence comes from Festucalex cinctus, assembly GCF_051991245.1. Classification (NCBI taxonomy): domain Eukaryota; kingdom Metazoa; phylum Chordata; class Actinopteri; order Syngnathiformes; family Syngnathidae; genus Festucalex; species Festucalex cinctus. The sequence continues at coordinate 9,635,387 of NC_135426.1, forward strand.
GTTTATTTATTTATTTTTGTTTTTTGGTCAAAGAGCTTTTGCTTGTGTGTGGAACATTGAATAAATAGTAAATTTAAAAAATATAGTAGTGTAAACTAGGGCTGCTCAATTATGAAAATAGTAATCCCGTTTTTTTTTGGTAATAATTGAAATCATGATTAGGACGATCATTTATTTTTTGGTACAAAATAAGAATATGTTTAAGCATAAATAATATTGAGACAAATAAAACTTGTTAAAACACTATAATTATGCAAGTTATTTTTTTTATTAAATTAAATTAGTTATTTTAAAATGTAAAAAAGGTGCAAATGTATAAATTTAAACAACTCAAAAATTAGTATGAATCTTTTCTTTTTTTGGAGTGTAATAATTGAAATTGAATTTGTATTAATTGCACAGCCCTCGTGTAAACAGTAAATAAACCTTAACTAAATATGTGTAGAGATGCTTGCATTTATTGTAGCTTCCTGCTTTCCTGCCTCCAGTTCGGCGACAGAGCGAGACGAGTGGCTGGAGGCCATCGCCACAGCCATCGATGACCACGCCAAGAAGAAGATCAGCTTCATCTCGAGCCGCAGTCAAGAGGAGGTGACGCTCTGTCCGTCTCCGTGCTTCCGTTTTTCAAAGCTCCTGACTCCATTCGCGTCCCCGCGCAGGCCGACGGCGTGCTGGACGGCGGCGCCCCCCTGGGCTCCAAAGCTCCCATCTGGATCCCCGACCTGAGGGCCACCATGTGCATGATCTGCACCTGCGAGTTCACCCTCACCTGGCGGCGCCATCACTGTCGCGCCTGCGGGAAGGTGACCAACACATCTGAACATTTTGTGGTCTCGACTGCCTGCTGACGGGCTCTCATCTTGTCTTCCGACCGACAGGTGGTGTGCCAGACCTGCTCGGCCAACAAGTACTACCTGGAGTACTTGAAGAACCAGCCGGCACGCGTGTGTGACCACTGCTTTGCCAAATTGCAGGAGAGCAGTGAGTACATGTGAATAGAATAGATGCCACAAAAACAGGAATGGATTATGTTTTGTTTTTTCACTTACATTTTTACATTTCACTTTTGCTTATTTTAGTGTTGTTTACACAATGCAATAAGTCAGGTCTTTCATAAATGTAATAAAAATGCTGTTCAATTAATGTGAACAGTAAGTTTCTAGATAACTAAGATATGCCTTGACCACCTTTGAAAACACCTAACAGCTATGGTGAAGAATAATACAATTCAACAACTAGAAATGCTTTACCGACTCAAACATGCTATGCTAATGAGCATTCTTGAACTCATAGTACAGGGGTGTCCAAACTTTTTTTCTTCGAAAATTGCCCGATGCTAGGTCTTACGTTGACATTTTTTACTTTTTGTATATTGTTTAGATTTTTTTTTTTAACTGATACCTTAACAGCTTTCAAAAATTCTTAATAGGAACTTATTTTTGTTTGGAAAAAATCTTCAGCACAGTAAGGATGTAACAATACCGGCAATATTGTGATAATCGTGATATTAAAACTGCCACAATATTGTCATCGCCATGTTCACGATATTTAAAATCTACACATCTGTTAAAAAAAAAAAAGTCAGGCTGATTTCCATTTGTGCAGTTAGCACCCTCTGGTGGCTATTTTTTTTTTTTTTTTTTTTTTAGTCCAGTTTCATTTTCATTAGAGATGTCTTGGCCCTTCTGTGTTTCAAATCCACATTAATTGTCAGATGAAGGGGATTGTAATATGCTTGTGAAGCAAGTCAATATGTGGAGGAACTTAATGTGGGCTTGCATTAGCGAGTAAGTGCCTCAATATGAAGCGTTATTAGAGATCGAATGTAGTTTATATGCATTGCTGTTATGTACAAAAGCATAATATTGTGCTGTTTTTAGTATTTTTTTTACAATATTGTGACCTTTTTTAAATATCCCAATCCTCCCCCACAATATCGTGATAATATCGTATCGTGATATTTGGATATCGTTACATCCCTACAGCACACTGTTATGAAAAGAAATGTTACTTGTTTAAATGTAAATAAATTGGTTAATTTGCATCTTTGCACATTTAAACACACTCGACAGTATGAAGAAAACATTTATTAGTAGCAGATATAATTTTTAGTATATTCCGTGGGCCGCTTAAAAGGGGGTGACGGGCCACAATTGGCCCCTGGGCCATAGTTTGAACACCACTGCCATTGAAACAAACTAAGAATTTACACATATACTCACATATAACAGCCTTACCAGCTAAATGCCAAAACGTGCAAAGAAAATGTTCACATTTGTTTTCATTCTGTATCTAGCCTTTAAAGCCTAATAATAAAATATAGTCCAATTCAGTGACAGATACAAGCATAAATATAACATTAAAAAAACAACCTTGGAAAACCACGACTTATCTTTCGACGGCGTTGTCTTTTTTTTTTTTTTTTTTTCCTCAGGTGACCGCCGCGCCTCGTCGTCTGTCTCTCCCATCAAATCCGGAGCATTCTCCTTTACTAGGAAGCACAAAAAAATTCCGGCCGCGTTAAAAGAGGCAAGTGAGAGAGTGGTGAGGTGAGATCCGAAACATCACAGCAGTGGCGTAACCCATTCGGCTCTCTCCCCAGGTATCGGCCAACACGGAAAACTCGTCCATGAGCGGCTACTTGAACAGGTCCAAGGGCAACAAGAAGCAGTGGAAGCGCTTGTGGTTTGTCATCAAGAACAAAGTGTTGTACACGTATGCCGCCAGCGAGGTAAACCGCCCGCCACCGTCGTGTTTTCAGCTTCATCGCCGTCTACTCCACTTTGTTGTCCTTCTCCCGGCAGGATGTGGCGGCACTGGAGAGCCAGCCGCTGCTCGGCTTCTTCCTGCGGGAGGAGAAAAACGGGCCGGCACAGAAGCTTCAATTCAAATTGTACCATAAAAACACGCTCTTCTACATCTTCAAAGCCGACGACATCCCCACCGCACAGAGGTAAAATTGTGCCTCATTGACACTCGATATGAAACACATTTTGAAATGGTTACCTTCCATTTTAGGTGGATTGAAGCTTTTCAGGAGGCCATGATCCTCGAGCAGTAATGAGGCAGGAAGGCATGCTGCTTCTAGTAGGAGATGGGACACCGATTGGGACAGCCTTGCCCCCCTTTTTGAAAAGAACTGGGAGCTTTCTCTTCTCATTTTCTGTCTAATGCTGCAATTGTGGCTCAAATTCCAAAGAATGTGTGTGGAAGTGGACAGTTTCGCACCAGGAATGCGCTGGTAGGGATCCTTGTTGCATGAAATGAAGGAAAATGAGCTGATGTGAAATCCAAGCAGGTTGACTGACTCGTAAAACACTCGCGTTCATTTACAATAAGTGACAGGTTGTGCGTTACAATCAGTATCAGGAAGATGCTGATATTAATCTTTCCAGTTTAGAGATGTCATTCTTTGATTTTAATACTCCCTTAGTAACTGCCATAGATCGTGAGTCAAACCGTGTCCTGGACAAAACTGGAAATACATCATTGAAACTCTTTTTCATACGCTTCAGTATGTCGACTCTTCAGCCTTTGAAGTGACACATGAGTAATCTTGTGTATATGACAGAGCGACATAGACTTTTTTTTTTTTTTTTTTTTAACAGAAGCCTCGAGCTGATATTTATAATGTATGAAGCAGGCCACTCTTTTGTAGTCAGGATTTGCTGAGTTTCTAACTTTGTTTAAATGGGAGGGGGAAAAAAGTTATGTGGTTGCACTAAATTAAAAATTTATTATTTTTTTTTAATACAAATGAAACAATAAAAGATACTGGTCTTTGCCCCATTGTTTTAGCAGTTTATACCACCGTTGTCTCCTATTTGACAAAATTGGATCATTTTCCCACTGCCTGAACGGTTTCAAACACAACTTTCTGCCCCACGTTATCATTGTAATGCTCATTCCTTATTGTCTTCCTGATATTAACTTGTTCATGGTCTTGGAAGTACAGTATGCGTTTGCTTGTGATTGTATATTAACAATGACTATTTTTTTAAATATCAACAGCGTGGAGGTAGAGTCTCCTACAAAACAATCAGAAACTGTCAGGCAACAGTTTTTTAATAAACTAAATATATATTTGGCTTGGTGTGATTATTTTTTTTACGTCAGTGACGTCACATATCCATACAGAAAAAACGTATTGCCTGTGCTGTACATTAACATGGACTCTTTTGTAATATAAAATGTGTGTAGGTAGAATCTCCTACAGAAAATCATAACTACGCAATCATTCTTTATAAGTAAAATGCAGCTTTGGTGATAGAAGTCTCTCTCATAATGGAAAAGGGAATGCGATTAGGTGTGCTTGTTGCTAGCCGGGCCACATCCACTTGTAACGCTCGTTCCGTCCCACAAATACTTCCGTCTCAAGATGGCCCAATACGTCAATATAGTCCGAAGGGCTTTGGGACAACTAGGAGGTCATGGCGGTGTCCGGGGGTTTCTTCTCCAATTCTTGAGGTGAATTAGAGTAGTTATTTGGACGTTGTTATTTTGGACGACTGTCAACTAAATACTGTTATTAACGCCGACTGTAGATGCGTGAACGTTACCAAGCTAAGTTAGCGTGTTGCTAGCTAGCCCAGTTTTTTACACAAAAGTCATGAATCTTGCACTGGTTTCTCTGTCGTTTCATTCCCCAGAATGGTCGAATTAATGAACGATTTGATTACATTTTAACGTTTGTATGTGACAGGGTAAACGATGTGAAGACAGGGGCTCTGGTGGGTATGGACAAATATGGCAACAAATATTACGAGGACAACAAGAACTACTTCTTTGGTAAGAACGTGAGCATTTAATGTGAAAAATTACGTCGTGGTGAAGTTGTTTTAGTGTTATTTGATCAATTTGGTTCTCTAACTGGGGTCCCTGGATCCAAGAAGTTTGACAACACCGGCAGTAATCTCTCTTGCGCCCAACATGCATCCAGGGCGTCATCGCTGGGTGATTTACACCACAGAGATGAATGGAAAGAACACTTTGTGGGAGGTGGATGGCAGCATGGTCCCCGCCGAATGGTACTCCTTACATTTTTTTTTTAATGCAAGCATTTAGTAAATAATTTAAGCAAAAAAATAAATACATAATAAATATATATATATATGTATGTATATATATATATATATATAGGCAACAAAATAAAAGATAAATTGGTGTCTGTTTTAATTTTACAAGTGGATATTTTGCCGTGACAGGCAAATTGCCACATTACGCTCGTGCCCTGAATCGTGTAAAAACTACAAGTACAAATTCTGTGCCAGCGGATGCGTACTAGTTCATGGCGTCATGGTTAACAACAGCCTATCTTTAGTGGCAAAACAAACTGAACTTTGTGAGAAGAAGACACAGAAAGGGTTGAAGCGAGGCAGGAACCACACCCGGCGCATGACTTGGTCTGGCGATTGACAAACCAGAGCTGTTCATGGCAAAATGGTGCTGCTGGGAGAGTTGTCGGTCATGGCAAAATAGCCGCAGCTTTGATAAAAAAAAAAAAAAAAAAAAAAACTGATGTCATGGAACACTCAAAGCAAACAAACGGATTTTTTCCACTTTTAAAGGAAATGTGAAATTAAAAATGTTAGATATGTTGTGATGGTTTTTCTAACATTTTTAACTTACTGTCCCTGGTGTAAAAAAAAAATAAAAAATCAGAAAAAGTTTTAAAATGATTTGGGTAATTCGCTGTTAGGCCAATAAAAAATTATTTAAATATCGTAGCAAACAGCATAAATGCCTTAGTCAAGGTTGACTTACTTTGAAAATATCAATGAAATATATTTTGTGCTTGCTGATCTCCCCCCCTTAAAACTCAAAAATTACTTTGGCAATGATAGTAACATTGTAATGTATTCATTTGAGTGTGTGTGCTTTGGCCACCAGAGGGCAGTATAATATACAGACATACATTTGATTCTGAAACACAGAAGGTGACTTTTGGAATGATGCTACAATAATATTAATCATTTACTGTATTGTACCATATAAAAACATACAGAAATAACATACTGCAATAATGTGAAGACTTGTGCATCATGGCTTCCTGTTTAATTTATTTTTCAGCTTCTTGTGGTGTCATAATGTTGTAAATCGAGTTTTCCTCCCTCCCTCTCAGGCATCGCTGGCTCCATTGCATGACAGACGACCCCCCCACCACGCACCCGCCCGAGCCCAAAAAGTTCTTGGCCGAAGTGCACCAGTTCAACGTGAGCGGCTCCTCACAACAGTACGTGCCCTACTCCACCACGCGTCAGAAGATCCATGAGTGGGTGCCCCCCAAAGTCCAGTGACCCCCGACCTCTTGCTCATTTTCTCTGTACACAGCTGCACCTCAATAAAACCTATTCAATATTTGTACTTTGCGTGTTTTTCCTTGTAGCGCTGGTGAATGAAAACAAACTGGTAAGCTTCCATTTTCAATGTCATGTGACAGAAATGGATACTGCAGGATTGGATTCGACTTTGACACGTCACAAGGCACAAAATAACAGCACATCTGAATTAGCCTACAATACACATGAGGTTGTATGAAGCTAAATTGTCATCAGAATTGTAGTTCAGCCGAGTATGCAAAAATAAATATTAAATCTCAAAAAGCTTCACGTGATTTAAAATAATGCCCACTATACATTAAGCCTTGTCTTTTTTTCTTTTCTTTTCTTTTTGTCCTCGTCTTTTTATGCAATATTATCCATGTTATTTCAAAATGTCTATATATCATGTCATTTTTTTAAACACCTTATTGTACATTCTTACTGTAAATAAAATGTTGGTTTATCAAATTCTTTCTAGGTAATTAATACCAAACGCAATATTTTGTTACATTATGGATAAGCTAGGCTTCCGTAGCCACACACCGCGTGACCAGTAAATGCGGAAGTGAAAGGCCGCTGTAAACATTCATGTCGCTGACCTGCTTGTTCGTTTATTTTCAATAGAACACATCGGACGTGTTTTTCACGTCGCGGTTGCACTCTGTGCCGCCAATCTCGAAGATTCACAAGGCGAAAATGTCTCGTTCGTGGTTCAAGTGTCTCTTCATCTGCGTCACTATCGCGAGCAGCCAGATGGGTGACAACGTTGTTTCTGCCAAATCGTACCGGAGCCCGAACATCGTTCTGATCCTCACCGATGACTTGGACATCTCCATGGGGGGCATGGTAAGGAATTTTTTTTTTTCTTTTTTTTTTTTTTTTTTTTTTTTTTTTTTTTTTTTTTTTTTATGGTAAGGAATTATGTCGAGCGGCCGTTAACACATACATAAACACAGCAAATTAGTATATAACGTATGTAACAAAACGTCATACAATCATACATGCAGCCCTAAATCAGTTCCCTTTCTTCTTAGAAATAGTCAGACATCTTTGTACATTGTACGTGGAAAATCTATGGGAATAATTCAATAAATATTCGCATACTACAAGGCAATTCAGTGATTCAATACTACAAATCTATACTTTTAACTATTAAATTCGACAAACTGCATGGTCAAACACTTCCCCAACAAATGAAAGGATTTGACGTAATGAGTCGTTTTAAGCATTAAGCAGATTGAGTCCAAATACATACCAATGACATCTTGTAATAATGAATAAGCATTTGTTTGTTTGTGCATACATGATTTACTCTGGCAAGTGACAACGAAAGTCAAGTGAAGCTTACTGATTGCTCACTCTCACTCACATGCCAGGAAAAATGCTCACTGCTTCCTTCTGGTGCTGTTTAATTGAATATTTAGCTGTTCAGTGACTAGTTTGCACGTTTTGTGTTTCTCCTCAGACACCACTCAACAAGACCAAAAAGCTCATCGGTGACGCCGGCATCTCGTTCACAAACGCAGTAAGCGCTTTTATCGCAACATACTGTTCATATGACAAAAAAAAAAAAAATCCAAACCCTTTCCTGCTTTTTGCCAGTTTGTTGCCAGTCCACTGTGTTGTCCCAGCCGCGCTAGCATCTTGACAGGCAAATACCCTCACAACCACCACGTCACCAACAACACGCTGGAGGGCAACTGCAGCAGCGTGGCCTGGCAGAAGAGTCAGGAGGCGCACACCTTTCCCGCTATGCTCAAGAACCTTGCCGGTTACCAGACCTTCTTTGCGGGGAAGTACCTCAACCAGGTGAGGGTCACCATTTATTTCCCCCTTCGCCATCATTTCCCTTCGCATGAATACGCACGCGAATGCTTTGTGTCGCAGTACGGCCACAAGGAGGCTGGCGGAGTGGAGCACGTTCCTCTCGGCTGGACCTACTGGGTCGGACTGGTAAGGAAAATATTCACACGGACATGCGCTACTCAAATATTTCAACGCAAAATCTCCGCCTGGAAGCTACATAGATCTCCTTCAGAAATTGCGCTGAAAAGCCCAATATCGCTTGACATTTTTGTGAGTAGTGTAGCTACTCCTAACATGTGTTTTCCCCTCCAGGAGAAGAATTCCAAGTACTACAACTACACGCTGTCAGTCAACGGCAAAGCTCAGGAACACGGGGCCGACTACAGCAAAGATTACCTGACTGACGTGCTGGTAAATGGTGACATCACTTCTTACATGCCCATGTCCTTAACATTCAACATTTGTGACTTTCAAATCTTTTTAATTCAACAAATAGTGTGACATTTTGAATGTAATGTCATTGTGGGAAAGCTGAAAGCATTCCCACATATGTTGTCTATATTTTTTATTATTGTGGGAAATGGGAATGCTGAAAGCATCAATGTGCTTTACACAAGGAAAGACAACACATAAACATCAACAAACACAGTAGTTAACATTTAGAGCAACGAAAAGAAAACAAAAGTAGGTTACAAAATTTACTAAAAGAACATACACTGACAATGTTAAAACATTTAGCATAAGTAAGTTTATTTATAGTAATTTTGGTATATACTGACATATTCAAAGCTTTTTCTGTGGCTGGGTGGACTAGTGGTTAAGTGCTTTGTCCAGTAACCAGGAGTTTGCGGTATCGAATTCCACCTCCGACTATACGTTGCAAATATATGCATGAAGGGATATAAATGTATACCAACTATCATAACCGAAAATGCATTATAATTTCACTGAATTGATTTAAACGTGTGTCCCCATCAGGTTTGAAAGCTTTTCACACAATTTTCACACAATTTATCTTTCATGATCATTCGTTTAACACACATATTTAATGCATTCACTTTAATGTTCAATGACACATTCACGCTGGCATTCGGCGAGACGTCCCTCAGTGACATTTTACGACACTTCAATGATGACAGCAAGTCCTCTGTAGCTCAATGGGGAGACTACTGAAGCGGACCTGGGACCAGTAAACAGGAGACGAGGGTTCGAATCCCACCTTACGCTGGTTGCATTTCAACTATTCATTTGTGATTCAACTACATTTGTAATTTTCACACAATTTATCTTTCATTATCATTTGATTAACACGTTATATTTATTGCATTCAATTTAATGTTTAATGACAGATTCACCACTATTATTAGTAATTACTAGTTACTAATAATATTACAACTATTACTACTATTTCTACTAGTAAGTACTAGTTACTAGTAATATTACTCTTACTACTATTCTTACTACTACTACTACTACTAGTAGTAATTAGTGATTACTAGTTAATTACTTTGTAATATTCACATAAATTATCCTTCAATTTATTTCATGAGAATTCAGCGTAGCATTCAGTTATTAGCATTCAGCTTTCCCACGTAATTTCTAGAAATTGCACTTAGTCTTCTAGTTCAAAAGGTTGTGTCATATTTTGAAACATTCAACAAGTGTTATACTTGTCACATTCAAATTTGCCCATTTTAAATAATAGTGACACATTTATTGCATTCAATTTAATGTTTAATGACAGATTCACTACTATTATTAGTAATTACTAGTTACTACTACTACTACAACTATTACTACTACTTCTACTAGTAAGTACTAGTTACTAGTAATACTACTATTACTATTACTCTTACTACTACTACTGCTAGTAATTAGTAATTACTAGTTAATTACTTTGTAATATTCACATAAGTTATCCTTCAATTTATTTCATGAGAATTCAGCTTAGCATTCAGTTATTAGCATTCAGCTTTCCCACGTAATTTCTAGAAATTGCACTTAGTCTTCTAGTTTAAAAGGTTGTGTCATATTTTGAAACATTCAACAAGTGTTATACTTGTCACATTCAAATTTGACCATTTTAAATAATAGTGACACATTTATTGCATTCAATTTAATGTTTAATGACAGATTCACTACTATTATTAGTAATTACTAGTTACTAATAATACTACTACAACTATTACTACTACTTCTACTAGTAAGTACTAGTTACTAGTAATACTACTATTACTACTACTCTTACTACTACTACTAGTAGTAATTAGTAATTACTAGTTAATTACTTTGTAATATTCACATAAATTATCCTTCAATTTATTTCATGAGAATTCAGCTTAGCATTCAGTTATTAGCATTCAGCTTTCCCAAGTAATTTCTAGAAATTGCACTTAGTTTAGTCTAGTTTAAAAGGTTGTGTCATATTTTGAAACATTCAACAAGTGTTATATTTGTCACATTCAAATTTGACCATTTTAAATAATAGTGACACATTCGTTACTATTTTTTACATTTAAAAATATTTTTAAGTATTAACATTAATATCTTTAACGGTCATTTAACTTAAGTACGGTAGTGATATGTTGTAACATTTAAATATTTTACAATTTTAAATAAAAAAAAAAGAGCATATTTATCATACTCACGTTAAAATAGTGAAATATTTTAAATTTCCTTAAACTTTTTAAATTCATTTTTTTAAATGTTTTATATCTTGTAAAAATCAACTTTTTTTTAGATAGAATAAGTAGTACATTTTGTCATATTGTAACTTGTAACCATTGTAACCATTTTAAATGATCATTACAGACACATTTTTGTTAAATTTCTCTAAAAAAAAAATGCAACTTTTGATATTTTGTAATATTTCACATTAAATTGTGTTTTTTATTATACTCTCTTTTTTTTTTTTTTTTTTTTACATTTTGAAAGATTTTTAAATTACTGTGTGATACATGCTATCAAGTTGCATTTAAATTTAGCAATTTGTAAATGAAAAAAAGTGAATAAATATTATTTATTTTCTACATTTTTATCAAATATAAACTGATGTATTGTGTTATAAAAGCATTTTGTTAATTGAAAAAATTGCTGTGAAAATTTTTTTCCTTCAAAAACTCATGTTAAAATGTTTCTGCTCCTAACCGTTGGATGTGAACCATTTTGGCCTTACTACAATGCTAATTTTTGACCCTATGATGTCATTCGGAATGAAATGAGTAACAGTGATGTGAACGAAGCATAATTTTGTGATGACGCTTGTGTGCGTTGCAGGCCAACATGTCTGTAAACTTCCTGCAGTCCAAATCCAGTCACCAGCCCTTCTTCATGATGGTGTCCACGCCGGCCCCCCATTCACCGTGGACGGCGGCCCCTCAGTACCAGGGCCGCTTCAACAGCACCAAGGCGCCCAGAGATCCTAACTTCAACGTCCATGGCAAGGTCGGTCGAGGTCGGGTGGGGTGGAGCCTACAGCCCGTTGAGGATGTCTGTAAACGAGGTTGCTGTGATGTGCGCCGCAGGACAAACATTGGCTGATCCGACAGGCCAAGACTCCCATGAGCAACTCGTCCGTCGGCTTCCTGGACGCCGCCTTCAAGAAACGGTTTGCATCCGCCGCCGAGTGTCTCGCATGGCCGCCGCGGGCGCCGGCGTGTGTAACGCTGCGCTTTTTGAGTGTAGATGGCAGACGCTGCTGTCCGTGGACGATCTGGTGGAGAAGATCGTGAGCAGCTTGGAGGCCAGAGGAGAACTGGACAACACTTACGTCTTCTTTACGTCTGATAACGGATATCACACGGGTAACCAACAACAACACACACAAAACAACAACAACAAAAAACGGCTTTGTGGTTTCGATGTGTAAGTAACTGTAAAGCTATGCATGCCATTAAAAATGTCATCATGCAATTTTTCAAATCATGTAGTTAATAGAAGCCATCATGTATTGTTTTCACTATTAGGTCCAACAATACATGTATGTGAATGAACTTGACATTAAATAATACTAAATAAATAAATAATTACATCGTATCATCTTTTTGTCTGACTACACCATTTTTTTAAAGCCTTACTTTACATATTTTTTAAATGCTATCATGTCTTTTAAAAAGGCCATTGTGTCATTTTTTGTCTGACTATACATGTTTTTTTAAGTGACTTACTATCTGGCATTTTAAAAAATGCCTTACTCAGTCAAAAAAAATCTTGTAAGAGTTTTAGTTTGACTTTGCAATCATTAAAAAAAAATAAAAGCCTTGCTCTACACGTTATAAAAAACACCTAAGGTCTTTAATTATACATCATACATTTTTTTTAAATCCCTTTGTATACATTATTTTTGCAGTCTGACTATACTTGTTTTTTTTATGTCTTAATTTGCGACACATGGCATTTTTAAATGCCTTATTTTATGTTATTTAAAAAAAAATGCTGATACTTAAAGGGGTACTTCACTTAATTAGCCCATTATAGCAATAAAAAGTTCATATTTTGTCTATAATTAATTTGATACTTTCATTATTTTTTAACATACAATTAGTACCTTTAAAAACACATTTTGCAACTTGCTGTCGACTGAAAATGACATCACAGGGGCTCAGGTAACCAATCATAGCTCACCTGTTTTCTAGGTTTGGTCATGTGACATTCACAAGCTGAGCTGTGATTGGTTACTTGAGCCCTTGTGATTTCATTTTCAGTCGACAGTAAGTTGCAAAATGTGTTTTTAATTGTACATGAAAAATAATAAAAATATCAAATTTATTATAGGCAAAATATTCATGTTTGACTGTCAAAAATGGCTAAATAAGTAAAGTATCCCTTTAAACATTTTACTACAAATTCTGCGTTACTTTAAAATTTTTTATCTGACTATACTTGTTTTTTTAATGTCTTACTTTACTACACATTGTATTTTTAAATGTCTTATTTTTTTATTTTGTTTTTTTCTAAAAAGCTGATACTTAAACACCTTACTACAAATCATCCGTTACTTTAAAATTCTTTAGTCTGACTATACTTGTTTTTCAAGGCCTTTACTGTACATTTCATTACAAAAATGCCTTACTCTCTCAATTATATTAAATAAAGCTGATTAACGTATTTTAATACAACACATCATGTGTTTTTTGTTTTGTTTTGTTTTGGGGGTTTTTAACGTCAAAGTTTGAGAGAAATAAAATTACTATCCGTGTCATAATATGTTATATGAAATTTCAACACCGAAGACTTGTGTTTCCGGCACAGTAAGTAGTAAATGTAACAGCAAGTGTTGTGCGTGTTTACCTGCAGGTCAATTTTCTCTCCCTCTGGACAAGCGTCAACTGTACGAGTTTGACATCCGGGTTCCTCTCATGGTGCGAGGACCAAACATCAAAAGTGGCCAGACCAGCCAGGTGACTGACACGCTCGCTCGTTAGCATCGTCTTCTTCTGAGCAGGAAATGAAAACGTTGCACTTTGCCAGTTTCTGGTGGCCAACGTGGACCTGGGCCCGACCATGCTGGACATGGCGGGACTCGACATCAGCAAGACGCAGATGGACGGCGCCTCCTTCCTGCCCGTTCTGGTGAACCTCGACCCGGCCCCCTTCCCCCCGTAACGTCGGCCGACGGCTTCAACTCGGTCTTGTGGCTTTCAGGAGGGGAAAGTCAACGGCAGCGCTTGGAGGAGCGACATCCTGGTGGAGTACGAAGGAGAAGGAAGAAACGTTTCCGACCCCGCCTGCCCCCTGCTGGGCCCCGGCGTGACGGTAACAAGTTTGTTTTCTTCAATGCTTGCGTGCAGGGTTGGGAATAACTGCGTTTAAACTAATGGCGTTAGGTGACGCCGTTCTTTTTTTTAGAAACGGACTCATCAAGCTCATTATTCCCGCCATATTTGAAACACCGTTATCATTAATGTATGTGAAATGTTGCGTTACAATTTTTTATTTTTATTTTTATTTTTTTTTACTGTTGTACAGTGTCATTGAGTGTCTTGAAAAGCACTTACAAATTTAATGAATTACTATTATTATATGAAATGTCATTATGGAGTGAGGCATTTGTGGGACATAAATATTCACAAAAAAAACAAAAATGAAATCACCTTATATAGCCTGGACATAATTTAACTCATTCACTCGCCGCCATTTTCACTGAAGCAACCAGTGACGTGTGGTCAGGGCAGGCAAGGTCAACACTGCCTGACCAAGGCTGAAATGAAACGAAAATGAATTGGCTTCTTGTATTGATTTAAATTATTTTCACAATTCACCTTGCCTACACTACCTATATAGATTTGAAAGTGACAACATCTGCAAATGCTGCAAAATTCTCCTGCTGAAGGCACACGCCTCCGATGCCTCCAGCAGCCCTTTCTGAATAGCAATGTGTGTTCACACACGCGTGTAGTCAGTTTCCCAGTAGAAAAGTCCTTTTACGCAAATAGGCAGATTGCTACGCAGCCTTTTTAAGTAGCTGTATTATTCCTATGCAAACATACGTTCGCACAGTGCATTCGTGAATTCAAAACATACTTAGTGCAGACTACGGCGGTAAGATGACGCCATTCTGGAAAATATCAAACTATTTTCACGCCTTACTTTTGAGGAAAAATGTCATATTTTGAAGGATGGGAGACCAACGTCTTAGCTACCGCATCTACAGCAATGTAAGGGATAGAGAATTATTCGTGCTTTTCACAAAGAAAGCTACAAAAGGAAATACTGGCTTTGAGGATGGTTTCACTTGACATGATGTTTGACATTGCTATTGCTAGCTTGATTTTGCAAGGAATTAGACAGTTTTACAGGGAGATGTCCACTTTAATACATCCTTTCCGGGCATCCGGACAGGTTTTTATTAATGAATGAAATTGTCCGGTTTTATTGTTTTATTGTGTTTATCGCGACGGGCAGGCCCACATTTGCGTACATCAGTTAGCGTTCGAATATTGTCCTCGACTGCAACGGTGGCCCAGAGTTTTAGCTGAGTGGCGAAGTGATGAGCTGACTCACGGGAGGTGAAGGGCACCAACCTCGCTCATCCCAATTTGTTGGCGGCGCAAAAAATGCGCTTAAAACATAATCATTTTTGTCAAGTAATTTTTGTTTCTAACAATACAGAGGAGGCATGCAACTTCCTGCCTACCCCAGCCTAGAGCTCACTGCACGTCACTGGAAGCAACCCCTTCGCTCCCGGTTGTTTTACTGGATTTTGACTGATTTTGCAAGGCCCACTGAATATTGCTATAAAAACATGGAACCTACCAAAAGAAAGAGTAGAGTCTTTTCTTTCATCAGAAAAAATAGATTTTTGTGTCTGTTTCCGTTTTGCAGCAATTAGCATTAGAATATAGAATACATATTAGAATAAGTTTCATCCTTATTCACATCCCTGGTGAAAACACTGTCAAAAAGAGCTTGTTGCAACATTGGCCTGGCTGATCTCTGACACTCTGCTGCCACCTGCTGGCTGTTTTTGGTGATAACTACAATTGCTTTAAGTGATCTCTTCATGCCAGAGGCCGTATCAAAGCCTTCTGTGTGCTCTAACTTAAAAAAAATAAAATAAAAATAAAAAAACGTATAAATACATTTTTGGGAGTGAAAGGCAAAGTATTAAAAAACGTATTTATATGTTTTTTGGGTTTGAATTAGTTAAATTCCTTGGATAAAAATATAATAATAATAATGATGATGATTATAATAATAATACATTTTAAAAATCCAAATTATTTGCTATAAAACATTTTTTTGTAGTGAAAATAGTAACTTTGCCTGTTAATGAGTTACTTTTATTCTGAAGTAATTCAATTACCAATTTTTTTTAAGCAAGTAATGAGTAACGATAGCTAATTACTTTTTTTTTTTTTTTTTTTTTAAGTAAAGTTCCCAACAATGCTGGCGTGTCCACTCATTGTTTGCAAGACATATTTTTATTTTACTCAAGAGTAGTACAGATTATTTGTATTATCTGTATTTTTATTTATTTATTTATTTATTTATTTTTTAAGATTGAAGCAAGTGAAGAATAGTGAAAAATTGTCATTGTCTTTTTGGGAGGCTGAAGCAGTATTTTCATACTCGTGCCTTGACTTCAATGTGATTACTTGGACTTGCTCTTTTCCCATATCCAGGAGTGTTTCCCAGACTGCGTGTGCGAGGACTCGTACAACAACACGTACGCGTGCGTGCGCACCGTGGCACCCTCGGCCAACTTGCAGTACTGCGAGTTTGACGACAACGAGGTAGCGACCCGTGTTTTTTTTTTTTCCGTCGTCGTCTTCTTCTTCGGCGGCATGACAGTGGAGCGTCTGCCGGCAGGTGTTCGTGGAGGTCTACAACCTGACGGCGGACCCCTTCCAGCTCACCAACATCGCCAAGACCATCGACCAGGAAGTCCTGGAGAAGATGAACCATCGGCTCATGATGCTGCAGTCGTGCACGGGGCAGACGTGCCGCACGGCCGGCGTCTACGACACGCGGTACGTTTCCAATAGATTACATCGGCGTGGGGTACGCAGGCTCCCTCTAGTGGCCACGCAAAAGAATCACATCAAATGGTTTATAATCACGGCAACATTGATATTTATTGTATTTAGTCAAGTCATGTTTATATATATATATATATATATATATATATATATATATAGTCCTTAATCACACAAGAGTCCCTTTATCTCACACAAAGAATAATTATTTTTAAATGTTTTCTTGTCAGCTTCAAATTTGAGCCCCGCCAGATGTTTAGCAGCCACAACTGGAAGCTGAGCAGACTGCGACAGACGATGAAATGAAAAAGAAAAGCACAACTCCACAAACGGAGGATTCCCCCACTTCTTGCCTTCTTTTCTGGACGGATGTATGAAGGGATCGTTGCCATGGCGGCACCAGTACTCGCTGGCAAGCAAAAAAAAAAAAAAAAAAAGGTGCTGAATTAGCATCAGTGTGGATTTCAATTGCGCTTTTGACGTCTGCTTTTGTTTGTTGTGTGTGGGGGAAAACATGACAGGTAATCCAAATTTCATACTTACAGTACAGTTCAAGTATTTTCAAATATACCACCTTCACAAATTCATATTCACACACAAGTAGATTTGTTTTGTTCGTAAATTGTCACTTTTTGAACTTGCAGGAGTCCAAAGCGAAATGCAGTTGAATGGAGCCAAAAGACTCACTCTCGCTTAGCTACTGATTTTTATTGTAGAAAATTTTATTGTGGAAGACTGATATGTGAGGGGTTCTCAAACTTTTAGGGTCTGGGGAGGAATATGTCCAAGGGCCTCCTCATAACGTGAACGTCAATTAAACATAACCCGTAAATGCCAGCGGAATGCAAAAGTTAATTTCCAGAAGTCGTAATGTTACAATAAGTTTTATTTTTTGTATTTTTTGGGGGGTGGGGTGGGACATTTTTGTAAAAAGTAATGAAAGCATTCGTCGTGACAAGAAAAAATAAGTTGCAATCTTTACATCCAACAAAAATGTATTTTCTGGATAAAATGTAGTAATCCTTGAAAAGAAGAACTTATTTTCTATTTTAAAAAAAAATATTTAATGTTAAAATAGCTTCTTTCTTTTTTTTAGTAAAAGTTTCAATATTATGACAAACCTAAAAAATTTTCACATTAAAAAAAAATGTTTATAAGGTCAAAGATGTATTTGAGGTAAGTTGTAACTTAAAAAAAAAAAAGTCCAAAACAAAAATAGCTAGTAAATTGTTTATTTTTGAAAAGACATTCTATAAAAACAAAATTGGGAGGAAAAAAAAGGGGGTGGGGGGTGGCTGGGGGACATTTATTCACAATACGCTTTTCGTTCTAAGAAAAACAAAAACTTAGTTTGTGAACCCTAGTTTGAGAACCAGTTTTAGGGTGACAGGGTGAAAAAAAACTTTTCCCAACTGTGAAAACTTTAACTTGCTGATGATGAGCACTGATGAATCACAAGACTGATTTGTTCTTTGAAAGCAGACAAAATGTTGTCTTATCTTTTTTTTCTTCGTCGAGTGTTCTGTGTTCATCTTTTTCTGATCTCGGTTTTGTGCAAATAAAAAATATTTAATTATCTGGGTATGGTGTAGTTTTTCCCAACGCATGTCATTCTAATGACAGCTCCTCAGCAAGCTCTGGAGAAGCTTGATAATGATCCTCACCTGCTATGGAATACGGAGACATGGAAAACAGGCTGGATAGTGTGCCCCCAGGACCAGGAGTGAGAAACACTGCTCTCGGCCGTTGAGTTCAAAAGTTATCGGGAAAGTTCACGTAAAATGAGTGGCTTGGGTTCAGTACCACGTGTCTCCAGCAGACGGCGCATTCCCTGGAAGGGTGACGTTTCAGGTTTGTATATCTGGGTTTCGGCTCCTTTGTAATTGTTCAGTAATGTGATAAAACAATAAGCGTCCCGTTATAAGACGCACATAATTAAAGCCGCCCAGGAAATAGTTCAACAACAAACAAGAAGAATCGTCGAGAATCCGTGTGGGTGGTCAATCAAAGTCGTAATGAAAGTTTCAAAGCGAAGCAACTGAGATACGATGCAATACTGCCCTCCTGTGGATGACTGGAGTAACTACATACAGGATGGGAATAGGATCCATTTGTTCGTGAGCTGTTAATTTATAAAACAATCGTTGGATTCGTACTTGAGTAGGTTACATAGCTGACTACCAGGATGTGGATGCGGGAATTGAAAGTAATCACAATTAAAAATAAAAAATAAAAATACAAGAAAGAAGTATCTGATGGTGTTGTTCATGACGTGGGGAGGGGTGGAGGTTGGGGGTGCACCTGAGCAAACTTCACTCTAAAAAAAAAAAAAAAAATTCGGTTTGCAAGAAGCGTACACATCACCTTCAATAATTTTTGCAAACGCACGCTGAACGGATGGCCCAATGGAAAAAGACACCGACTCTCTTACCGGTGGTACCGTGTTCGATCCCCGCTCTCGCCCTCATTTTCAATAATTTGACAAATCAGCACATAAAACAGAAACAACTTGGGATCGATCCCGAGTCTGCGGCGGACTCCGGTCTGGGGTACCCGAAATCTTTGTTACGCAGACCACTCGGCCAGTTTCTGTGTCGCTGAAACTGGTTCTTACCGTATTTATCGTTCATACACTTATGTGGAAATAAATACCTAAGATAAAACGCCGAAAACCTTCAACCATGATGGCCGAATGGTATAAACTTTGCCTCCGGTTCAGGTGATCCGGGTTCGATCCTCGCTTGTGCACCCTCGAACTACATAAATATATGACGAAACCTAAAGGTTGCACAAAGCGAGGATCGAACACGAGAACAAATGAGGCAAAGGCAATGTCGTATACCATTCGACCATCTCGGCTTTGACAATTTCAGGATTTTCGTTTCTATTCATAGAATCAGTATCGATTGTAGTTAGCCGACATTTGTTGCTCTACGGCATAATTACGACCTAAAGGGTGAAAGGCAGCATGCGAGTATGGGTGAGTGGTGAATCATACCGTCTCCGGTGCAAATGAGCGAGGTTCGATTACGACAGCAGGCACATCACATTTTCATGATTCTCTAGCTAAATGCAGTGGAAAGTTTTTTTTGGGTGGGACTCTTGTTAAATAAAGCTTTAAAAAAAAAAAAAAAAAAGCAGGTGATGACGTTTTACGGAAAACCTATATAAGCTGTGCCTAATTGAACGATCGGTCTTTCTTCACCAGCCTGACAGCATCACGTCGCCATCTGCGCCAGCTGTTCTTCACTCATCTCGACAAAATGACCAAAAGCTTTGACAAGAGGTTTGTTTAAAGATTCTTCTTCCTCTCGTGGTTGTAACTTTTAGCATGTTCGCCTTTTCAGCGTGCAAACACCTTGCTAGCATGCTAGCTAAAATGTTTGCTCGATCGCGGTCAATCAACGTCAACTGTGTGCTAAAATGAAACTCGTTTATTTGACATGTTTGGCAATAAATGCTCTCGGTAAGTAACGTAATTGTTAAAACTTTTAAACGCCTAAACGTATACTTGGAAACGGCAGGTCTTGAATAACACGACGTACTTTTTAACTTGCACCTTTTCCCTTTCCAGCGTCTGGAGAAGAACACAGTGTGTCAGAAGGTACGTTTCCAGCGTTTGTACATCAACAACTTTATGAGAATAAACTCTTAACATTCTTTTAATTTGTCCACAGGCTTGCATCTTGACGTGGACTCCCCTTGAAATAAAGTTACTTCCCGTATCTCTTTGGTCATGGCTTTTTTTTATTATTATTATTATTCTCTCCACTGGCTAAATGTGCTATGTAATGTCACCGTGTCTTTCAGCCCAGCCACTGATATGGTTTCCAGTTTAGCTCTGTTCTCGTCACTGGTGAGACACAAACACTCATACACGTTAAAATGTGATATCATGTTTAATTAGTTTCAGCACGTGGTGAAGATGAGCGACATTCTGAATGCCAACACATTACAAGCAAAAATGTATGAATTTCTAAGGGCCAGGATGGCAAAATGTTGTGCTGTACACTACCTCATTGTTAACTCCACCCTGCAGCCTTCTTGAAAAACAAGTTAACGGTTTGGCCTCACGTTGTAGTTGTCCTGGACAAGACTAAAGGAGGGTAAGGACATGTCAGGTGACTTGCACTGACCATTCCTAACATGCTGCTTTTGTGTGGGCGCGTGTGCAGGTAAAAAACGCATCTTGACTTGAACCACAGCTGCTTGAGGAACAAGAATTTCATAAGAGGCTGGCCATCGCTGCGTTTAAGCAAGCTGCAAAACTAAATGGCTGGCATTTAATAAACACATTTGAACACCTCTGTTTTTGTAGTCCCCCCCCCCCAAAGCCGCATTGAACTGTGCTTCACTCTGACCCTCAAAGGTACATTTACCTTTTTGTGATGATGCATTAACGTTGGTTTTCTTTTGCTTATGTCCACTAGGTG
Organism: Festucalex cinctus; assembly: GCF_051991245.1. NCBI lineage: Eukaryota > Metazoa > Chordata > Actinopteri > Syngnathiformes > Syngnathidae > Festucalex > Festucalex cinctus. The sequence goes on from NC_135426.1 coordinate 9,656,423, forward strand.
GTGCCAAAGCATCGATGGGCCCTGGGGAAGCTCAACCACTCTTGGGAGGCTTCCTGTCTTGAATTGGTCATCATGGAGAAACTGCCTGGCCAGCAAGATCCTGCACCTGTTGGGGGTGGGGGCAAGACTAACATGTACATTGTCTTCATTGCTGCTGTTTTGTTTTTTAATAAAGTGAAGTAGAAGCTGGACTGGTGTGAGTATGCTCTGTAAATGGTGCTACTGAAATGTTTTCATGGTGAGCTTCCTGTGAATGCAGCTGCGTCATCACTGACAGTCCCAGAAACAACTCGCAGGTCCTCTTCTGCACTGGTGAGTTTCAGCTTGGGTCAAGTATTTGCTGCAGTCAAAAGTACTCAAAACGCATCCTTGTCGTCCACTTCACCGGGCAGTGACTGTTGTCCAACACTTGTTTTTTTTTTTTTTTTGTGCTGCATTGATGCCATCAGCTGGAAAAAGTTGCCACAATTGACGGTAAGCTTTGAATGTTGACTTGGTGAGCTTCTCCTTGATTTTGTTTATCTGCCGCAGGTGCTGAGGAATATGGCGGGCTTCCTGGCGATGCAGCTGTGTGAGCGATGGGCCCAAATCCCAGAGAAGTTGTCAGGTCCCCTTCTGTGCTGGTGGGTTTCATCACATTTCAAAAACATTTGCTGCACAACAAGTTGACTCGACTCACTGATATCGTTTTGTCTTAGGTCTGCATGATCTGCCCCTGCTGGTTCATAACTTCACCTGGTGACAAGGAGATGGCAAAGAAGTCATCAAACTTCAAGTTTTTTTTTTTTTATGTACATTTAAGGGTTTTTCATTTTTGCCATGCAACATGTATGCTGCTGAAAAAAAATAAAGTTGACAAATTGCATCTTGTCTGAACAAAACGTCTTGAAAAGTTCCATGAAAGTACTGTGAAAATAAAGCGGTGTGGCTAAGTTGCAATGTAGGTGGGGTTATGCAAGTTACTGAACAGGATGCAATCTGATTGGTGCATTCTGTCGTAGTGCCAGAATCTGATTGGTTGGCTCCATAAGTGGGCGGGCTTTATGCAAATTAATCTGGTTGGTTATTTGCATAAGTGGGTGTGGCTATGCAAATTAGGCAATACACCCATTGGGTGAAGGTAAAGTGGGTGTGGCCATGTAAATTTATTTGCATAAAGCCAGCTGATAGGCTGATTCTGAGAGGGAGTGGTCAGTTATGCAAATTACTCAGACTTCTTCCTGAAGTAGGTGGAGCTATGTCCATTCATTTGCATGTTGAAGTTTAATAGTAGCAAGAAAGCATTTTTTGGGGCCTTGAATGGATTCTTCAGGTTGTTCTTGAAGATGTTTTGGCCTCTGGTCCGAGCAGGCTTCCTCGATTCACCCTCAAAATCGCGCCATCTGGCCTTGAAAATGAACCGAGAAAGCCAGCTCGGACGTGAGGCCAAAACATCTTGTAGAACAACCGGAACAATCCACTTGCAATCCATTCAAAAAATGAGAATACAACCACCTGAATGTATGACACTGACATATAGTCACAATTTGAAAACTCAAACTGCAATTAAAAATAAAACACGGAGTCACTGATTCCAGTTGAACAATATATTTGACTTCAGACAAGCAGCAATCATGTTGGACTCAAGTTACAAATGTTGGTTGACAGGCTGTACATGGAAGCAGCAGCACACGACGCCATGTTGTGTGATGTCACATGAGCACAAGCGACCCATCTCTACATGGGACAAATCACAACTAACACTAGCCGAAAACATCTTTCGATGCTTCTGGACATGTGCCGGAGATTTTTTTAAACAATGACAAATGGCTTAGTGACATCACATACCTGAAGCACACAACATTTGCCTTCAAATAGCGCACACACCTGTCCTTGAACAGCTTGCTGTCAATGTAGCACAGACCCATCCACATGTCCTCAAGTCTTGAGGCTGTTGGCTGCGTGTTCATCCAAGACCTCCTCCATCCTGTCAGGAAACGAAAACAAAACGAGTCAGTCATGCTCATTAACATCAAATTACTCACAACATTTCAGGCTCGCAGCTAAGTCCAATGCTAACTAGCTCAACCAAAAAAAAAAAAAAAAAGTAAGTAATGATGCCAAAACTTCATTAATATGCCTCAGCTAATAATCGTTAAAGGTTAGCATGTGCAATCATCAGTAAAAGCAGAATAATTTTTTAGCATTTTTAAACTTTTTCTATGTGCGTTTAAGAAATAAGAGTGTACCTAATATTTAGACATTTGGACACTTGAGGGGTATCGACTGACACCTCATGACTTGTCAATCTACTATCATAACCTGTATACATTAGTCAAGACGACAACTAGGGTGTACCTAACAATTTGGCCATTTTGGAAAGTCATTCAGTACATAAGTGCAACCAAAAACCAACTAGCTGACCCATCTCTCTATAGGCCAAACCCAATTCATCGACTGCACAACACTACCACACGTGGAACCAGACAAGTACATCATTCAATGCTCCTAGACATGTGCTTTGAAGATTTTTTTTGTACAAATAATATTTATTTTAATAAGTAGGTAGCATAATATCAATCTAATAGATTTTTTAAAATACATTTGTTGTTTTTACTTTGCCAACTTATTTTAAACATTTTCTAAATAATGTATTTTTTCAGTCATTTGGGCCACACCAATGTGATTTTAAAAAAGCACATGTTCAGAACCACTGAATGGTGTTCTGGTGTGTGTCTAAGTACATCAAGCGCAAGTCAAAGTTCACTGACACACCAACTGGTTGAGCCATCTCTCTATAGGCCAACCCCAATTCATCAACACTGCCACACGTGGAACCAGACAACAAGTACATCATTCAATGCTCCCGGACATGTGCTTTTAAATCTTTTTTTATTTTAATTTTTCTACAATTAAATATTTATTTTAATAAGTAGGCAATATAATATATCAACCTAATTGTTTTTTTGTTTTGTTTTTTTAAATAAATTTGAAAAAAAAAAGGTGTTTTAATTTTGGCAACTTATTTGAAACATTTTCCAAATTTATTTTTCAATAATTTGTGCCACACATTGTGATTTAAAAAAAGCACATGTTCAGAATCATTGAATGTTGTTCTGGTGTGTGTCTAAGTACATCAAGCGGAAGTCAAAGTTCACTGACAAATGGCTAAGTGGCATCAGACACACCTCCCCAAGCACACAGCATGACACTTTTGACTCAAAAAAGTACACATACCTGTCTAAAAGCAGGTTTCCAATTGCATGGTTGAAGCGCAGACCCATCCACGTCCCAAACGGCCTCCATCATGTCAAGAAAACAGAAACGGAAGCAGTCAGTCATGCTCATTTGCATATCGTAGGTTTCAATTTGCATAAAACACTTAGTTTTTCATACAACTGAAATACTCTTGATATTCGCATCACTACTTCATAAATGTCATATTATTGAAGTTTTGACGACAATCTGATTATTTATGATTTTTCATAGAATGCAAGTGATACATGCAGTCAGGTAAGCGGATCAGTGCGTTCCAACCTCAGCCACGCCCCCCTAGCTCACTCCGCTCTGCTGACTCCACCTTTCTCACGCCTTCGCCCGCACAAGACCGCCTTCGCCAACCGCTGCTGCCCCGCCCTCTGTAACATATGCTGCATTCGAGGATGGTCGGAAGTGGGAAATATCCGAGTTCAGACCCCCCTTGAACTCGGAAATTCCACTCGCGAAGTCGGAAAAAAACAAGGACCCCGACTTCACCGGCGGACTACAATGTGACGTCACTCTGAATTTCAAAACACAATTTACTCGAGTATAAAACTAGATAGCTTTCTTCATTCATAAATATTCACCATAACTTCATGTAACGCAACGTACGAGACAGTATTGCGGCTATCTCCCTGCATGAAATTATACGGTAAACTACTTAACTGTATGGAATGCTTATGAAATAAGATTAAAACAATAAATGAAGCAAAATTGCAAAAGGGTAAGTTTTCTGGAGGTCAAATTGAATTTTGAGGACCAAAATAAAAAACAATTTATCACTGTCCGCCATTTAGGTTGTTTACTTTCACCTCGAACGCTTTGAGGTCGGAACTGGGAAACTTCAACTTGGATATTTCCGACTTCCGACCATCCTCGAATGCAGCAATATAATGTTGAATTCGCGAATGGTCTGAAGTCGGACTTTTACGACTTCAAACCAGGAAGTGTGTACGGGAACTTGCTTGTTAAAAAATAAATAAATAAAAAACCGGTGCTGCTGCATTCGAGGATGGTCGGAAGTAGGATGTATCCGAGTTGGGTTTTTCCGAGTTCCGACCTGAAAGTGTTGGAAGCGAAAGCAAACAACCAACATGGCGGATAGCGGTAAATTGCTTCTTTTTTTTTTTTTTTTTTTTGGTCCTCAAAACTCATATTGGCCTCCAGCAAACTTACCTGCTCGCAATTTTGCTTCATTTATTGTTTTAATCTTACTTCATAAGCATTTCATACAGTTCAGTAGTTCACCGTACAATTTCATGCAGGGAGATAGCGGCATACTGTCACGTACATTGCTTTACGTGGAGTTACGTCGAATATTTATGAAGAAAGCTATCTAGTTTTATACTCGAGTAAATTGTGTTTTGTCATTCAGAGTGACGTCACGCTGTAGTCCGTCGGTGAAATCCTTTTTTTTTTTTTCGACTTCCCAAGTGCAATTTCAGAATTCAAGGGGGCATTCCCTTCCACACTTCCTAGTTTGAACTCGGAAAATTCCGACTTCCGAGGATCCTCGAATGCAGCAGAAGTACCTCGACTTCACCGACGGACTAAAATGTGACGTCAATCTACAATGGCGACCGCTTTGGAAACAGACTGTGAATGATAAACCCATCTTACTCGAGTATAAAAATATATAGCGTTCTTTATTCATAAATATTCGACATAACTCCACGTAACACAACGTACGCGACAGTATGCCGCAATCTCCCTGCATGAAATTTTAACTACTGAACTGTATGAACTCTTTATGAAATTAGAAACAATAAATGAAGCAAAATTCAAGAAGGCAAGTTTGCTCGAGGTCAAAATGAGTTTTGAGGACCAAAACAACAAAACAAAATTATCACTATCCACCATTTCGGTTTTGACAGCCAAGGCTGTTTAAAAGCGCTATATAAATAAAGTTGAATTGAGTTTACTTTCACCTCGAACACTTTCAGGTCGGAACTGGGAAAAAAAAAAAAAAAACTAAGAAATTCCGACCATCCTCGAATGCAGCATCAACTAATCCCCAAAGGAATCAGGAACACTGACTCGGAACATTTTCAAACCCTTAAACTGGATTTTCTTTCTTTCTTTTTTGTAGTTATCATTATCATCATCATCATTATCATCATGAACTCACAATTTTCTCGTTTTTGACAGGTAGACTAATAAATAAACTTTACATTGTCAATGTGCGTTAAGATTGTGAAAACGCACCTAAATGTTTATCTATCGAGCCAACTGAGGACACGCTAAATAGGAGACGATAGTCCTTTTATACAAAAATATAATTTTAGAGGAATATGCAGTGAAAATGTGGAAAAGTTAAGCATGAGTTACCTTTTCACAACACGTGGCCACTTTTCTTCATCTGACGTGCATGTATGTATACGGGCAGCAGCCGACGTGAAGACGATTCCTTATTGTGGACACTTCTGTGCATGTAAACAATCGAATAATACCGATTAGTACTAACGTAACTTGGCTCTTGTGGTTGGAACCAGTGGTCATCAACAAAACGCCATGCATGCCAAACAATTCATCATTTCTATTTCCGGTTAGTGTTTAACTTCCGGGTCGACTTGCAGCATAAAATCGATAGCTAACTTTACGGTGGGACTGAAGTGCAAAAAGAATAATAATAATAATAATAATAATAATAATAATAATTTTAAAAAAAAATACTAAAATTTCTGCCTTGCCTTCTTGGAGTCGCACGTGAGACCAGGGGAGGCGGGGCTGTTAACAGAAAGTTGGTTCAAATGGTGGTCGAGGAGGAGTGCCGTCTCAAAAAAAAAAACACTCGTTAAAATAAAGATTTATTTTTAAAGTCACCTTTAATACAGCTCTCCTTCCGCAGCATTACAACAAAAAATACAACGATTTTCTATCTGCAGATGTTATTAAATAACAGAAAGGCACTGCTGAGGTTTTCTGATGGACTAACTTCTTCCTTAAATATGGCTTGAAGGCTTTGAAATCAGCTATTAATGTTGACGATAACTTGGATGAACAGCTGCTTGACGTGTCTCTCCGTCTTAACACTTGTTGAATATCCAGTCACAAACAGTAAAACATGCATCAACCAGCCTTTGGATAACACATTGCTATAGTAACACATCATGCACAGAAATTAGGCTAAAATAATAACTGATTCAGTGTATACTCTCAAAATGGCTGCCTACGAATGTCATAAAACAAAGGGGGAACTTTTTGCCTCCCACCGGGAGTATGTTGGATAAAATAATAATAATAAAAAAAGCGATATCAAAACAACCACACACAAAAAAGATCTACCCGTCATCCCTGAATTTAAGTCTTAAAGTGCCCCCAAAAACAAAAATTAAAGTCTTTAAGTTGATACAACCGATGTCAAGTTTAGCTTACAATTACACATCAACATGTTATACGTGTTTCCATGGAGACGCTCAAATTAAGTACAGAAGCACAGAAAGGCCAAGACGCAAAAAAAAAAAAGTTTGCAAATTTAACTTAACTTTCCAAGAAAACCGCCTAATTGCAGCTACTTTCTTTATTAAGCCTGTATAAACTATGTATTTATCCAAATTGTCGTAATGCCCTATTTAGCTTTGCTTCTGAGTCCCGACCATTCTATGCTTCCTGTAAAGCCAGTGTTTAATAGACATAGAAATCTTTTAAATAAACCTCTACTCAATATATTCTGCATCTACTTTTTTTTTTTTTTGCACCAGGCAACACCACAAAAAATCTTTGGTTATATCGCGCGAGAATAAGAAAAAGATACAAAAATAAGAGACAAGTTGCAGCGTTTGTCCACTAGAAGGTGCTGTTTGACTTGAAATGCTGTTGCTCGCGCCATGTCTACCACGGAAGCTTGAGTGTACTTAAAAAAAAAAATAAAAAATCCAGCAAAACTGTTATGTCATAACAAATCACCCCCGCCCCCTCCCTCCACCTCACAAAAAGTTTGGTTTAATTTCAGGACTAACCTAAAATGTAAATGCACATAGCACATTCTAGGTATAAACTAAAATTTCACTGAAAAGCCCCAAATCACACACATTTTGTGATTGATTGCGCTTTCCTGTTCACCACAATTCCCCGTCTTCCCGCCCAAGAAGAGGCGTGCAGCGGTGTTCCCTGTGCGATAAGCGGCACAAGTGGGCGGGCACTTTAAATCAACGCTCACATATCAGACGGGACAAAAGCGACAGCATCCCCAAACGCTATCAGTACGCCTCAGCCTCTTTTCATTCGTCTGTCGCGTCACGTTTATATTCTACTTCCTCTACTCTGCGTCGTCTACTTCCTGAATCCACTCGATGCTAAGCACAACCATTCCGAGGTCCACTGGTACTCCCAATTGTTCCATCGAATCAAACTTTCTCATTTCCCCAACTTCACTTCTTTGTTTTCCTCCTCTCTGCTGCATTGTGATTGTTTTGCCGCCTCCGCTGAACTTAAAATCAAAAGCTCCACCCATATAAATTAATAAAAGAAAAAACTGTACAGATTGTAGTGAGGAAATTAAATAAGTCTTTCGTGAGTCAATGGCACATCAGTCTGAAAAGTCCATATGCCTCTTCTTTGCTACGTTGAGGTGAAAAAAATAATAGTAATAAAAAAAAAAAAGCTTAAGAAAAAAAAAAGAAAAAAAAAAAGACCCTTCCGGCCCTCTTCAAGTCTTATTGGGCGCCTCCCCGCAGCTCCTGCAGCGCCTCCTTCAGTCTGTGGCGGTAGACGTCATAGCGGCGCTTCAGCGCCTCCTTCTGCTCCTCCTCTTCCTTGTCCAGGATACGCAGGAAGTTGCGCAGCTCCGGGATGGAGAAGGCGTCCCACTGACAACACAACACTCGCAATATTAGGAACACCGGCTAAAAGATCGCATCTCAGGACCAACAGAGTTACCTTGACTTACAAGTTTAACTCATTCTGTGACTATTTCTTGTAGTCATTTCCTGACGCTCACCTGAAAAAATTTGTATTGATGCTGGCAACAACACTTTTTTTTTTTCTACGAAGCTATGGCCTGGCTAAATAACTCTATAATAAAGACTGAAAAACTGGGCCACTTGTAAGTCAAGGTAAAATAAAAGCGAGGCGAGCGTGTGCGTTACCAAGACTTCTCCGGTCTGTTGCTCCCGCAGGACGAAGCCGAGCGTGTCGTCGTCGGGTCCCGCCACCAGACGGAGAAACAGCGGCTGCTCCCCGTCGGACAGTTTACACACGTACACTACTCACACACACATTTTTTTTCTTTTAGTGTTTGTGCTAACGTCAATTTTCTGAAGCTTGTCTAGACAAGTTTTTATTAGCCACTATTAGCTCATAAAAGTTAACAAGACATGGAAAACCACCATCTTTTATTTAGCTTTTCAGCTTCAACAAATTTTCACGTACGCACAAAATGTCTTACCCTGCTCCTCACGCCGATATCGTTTGTACAGGGCGTACTTTGCCGGGTTGTCTGCTACGGTGAATTTATTCAGCAGGGCCACAATCACCTAAAGGCAGCAAAAACAACGTCATTTCTCCCAAACGTGCTGTTGACGAGGTTGTGCGAGCGCACCTGTCTGACGGTGTTGTGCGAGCTGATGTGCAACGTGTTGCTGACTCCCCGCGGCAGGTAGAAGGCCTCGCCCGCCGCCACCGCGTCCACACCGCTGGCCGAGGCCGTCGCCCTGCGGCCGGCACGCACCGTCACCGGCCTCCGCAGGTCCATCTGGACCTTGATGAAGCCCGTGTACACGCCGCTGGAACCCTGAGCAAGACGCAAACGTGAGAGCGGACTTGAGTGCGCGTGTGCGTGTGCGTGAGTGCGTCAAGGACAGATGGCCGCGGCGTCGTCCTTTTAATCGCATTACTTGGTTACAGGCCTGGATGGGGACGTGTGTGCGTGTGCGCTTGCACACGACAAGATCAACAGGATGTGAGATGGAAACGAGGAAGCAGGAGATAACACAGCAAGATAAAATGCTAGAAATTAGGGCCTGACTGATGCATTTTTTTTAGGCCAATACCGATTTTAGCAGCAAAAAATACAGATTACCAATTCAACTGCCAGTTATTTAAAAACATATAATGCATGAAACTACACCCCCCTAATTCCTTTTCAGTGGGTGTCAAACTAAAATAATAGCAACTGAAAAAAACAGTAAGAACAAATACTGATTGTTCCTGTGTATTTTGGCCTCTTGGAGGCAGTGTGGTGCTGTGCATGCATGGCGTACACACGATGAGCACAGAAGAAAGTTGCAATTGAATTCTATTAAAATAACTCGTTTTTCACACATTGTGAAGAAGGTGTGCCTTTGCGTAGTGTTATCTCACCTTTGGATATGTGTTCCGACAGCATTTGTGTGTGGATATTTGCCATTTAAAAGGGAAAACACTCATGCTAACGTCCTGTTTGTGTCCTATTTGAATGGGATCCTCCCTTCGCTTTTAGCATTAGCGCTAGGCTAGTGAAGCTTGAAAAACAAAGCATGTTTTGTATTTAAATATACAGCGGATGCAGTTGTTAATGTTGTGTGTTTAGTTTTACAGTTAACTCCAAGTTGAGTTGTCATTCAACAGCTTAAGGGACACTTAGTGACAACAGAATAACTAGAATAAAATACGCTACACACTTGCTAGTTGCTAATGTTGTGCAAGCAAAATGGTGCTTTCAGGGTACTTTCACAGCGTTGGAAAACTTCGGTTCTCTTTGATAACGTTTGAAGGGGAAAATAAATCGGTCATTTGCCCAGTTGGCCGATTGCTTTAGCCAAGGTTTAAAGGCCAATAATCGTCCGATTATAATCAGAGGCCGATTAATCAGTCAGGGCCTGCTAGAAAGACGTGACGAGACATGATATGAAGCTCTCCATTAAGCACTACCTGATATAGTGAGTCAGCCATTTTATAGTGCTATTTCAATGTGTAGTGATGAGTGAGTAGATGTTATCTTCTATAATGTAATGCTGATTTCCCTTCGCAGTTCTATGGATTTTCACATTATATGCTAGCATTAAGCTAGTGCACTTTTGTTAGATATGCCCTGCGATTGGCTGGCAACCAGTCCAGGGTGTACCCCGCCTACTGCCCAAAGCCAGCTGTGATAGGCTCCAGCACCCACCGCGACCCTTGTAAGGAAAAAGTGGTCAAGAAAATGGATGGATGGATGGATGGATGGATGGACTTTTGTGAGATAAAATGATGTTGCTTGATGGGCTTTGTCGGGCTCTGTTGGAAAAGTGTGATGTCACCACAGGGGAATGTTGCGATGAAGATGATGATGAAGATACTCGCATGTCGGGTTGATCTAACAGTCGCGCGCACAGCACACACATTTTCAAAACAAATGACTTCATGCAAACACAAAAAGTCATTCACTATTCATACGTGTGCGTGCGTGTGTGCTCACCAGGGTCATTTTGAGGTGGTCCCTGGTCAGCGTGTTATATTGCGCTATCTTCATCCTGATTTCCTCGCGGCTGAACTCGGTGCGCAGTTTGCTCTCCTTGTCCACATCCTGAGCACAAGCAGAAGTCGAAACGTCGTCGTGAGTCAGCAGCAACACAATGCCAAGCACGGATGACGTGAGGAAAGACTTTGGCGTATTCTGACAAATACTTTTGCCCGGCATCAGCTTGCGTTTGAGCTGAGATGATCGCCAGAGCTGATAAGTCATGTTTGGCAGGATCGCAGTTATCTAGCAAGGTTCCCATTTCTTATTTTTGTTCCCAGGAAGTTGAGGATTTGCATCTTCTCTAATACAAAACAAGTCAGCTAAAAATGTTATTTTGCATTATTAAATGACAAAACGCTAAACGTGAGGTGCAGGTATTAACATTGTCTACTTTATGGTCCTGTTGTATTGTTAAATGGAGGACCATAACTGCCAAAATTAAAAATAAATAAATGAATAAAGGGAGGCACAGTGAATGACTGGTTAGCACGTCCACCTCCCAGTACTGAGGACTCGGGTTCGAGTCCAGGCTCCGGCCTTCCTGGGTGGAGTTTGCATGTTCTCCCTGTGCCCGCGTGGGTCTTCTCCGGGTACTCCAGTCTCCTCCCACATTCCAAAGACATGCATGGCAGGTTAATCGGGCGCTCCGAATTGTCCCTAGGTGTGCTTGTGTGTGTGTTCGTCTCTGTGTGCCCTGCGATTGGCTGGCGACCAGTTCAGGGTGTACCCCACCTATTGCCCATAGTCAACTGAGATAGGCTCCAGCACCCACCGTGACCCTTGTGAGGAGTAAGCAGTTCAGAGAATGGATGGATGGATAAATGAATAAAATAAATGGAGAAAAGTAAAATAAAAACAGATATAAAAAATATAATTCAAAAATTAAATAAATGAAAATTTCAATTTATATTTGTTTTTGTGTTTAATTTCAGAATTAGATTTTATATGCATTTTTATTGTTACTTTTATTCATTTATTTATTAATTAATTCATTCATTCCTTTATTTATTTTTAATTTTGGCAGTTTTGGTCCTCCATAGTGTTATCCATGATTTTGATTGTGCGTGGCTTTAAAAAGGCCTAGTGAGTGACATGGGTGCCAGCAAATGAAGGTAAAGTTGATTGTGGATGCTGGTTAGCAGCTGACTGTTAATTTGGCTAATCGTTTGATTATTTTGAGGAGCGTCGAGTAAGCATGTAGACTAAGCTAGGTTAGCTTCTGGCTAATGCACTGTCGTAGACCTTGGGGGTACCACAACACCAGCCGAGATCATCCTGTGTCATGTTGTGTATCACTGCAGGACACAACAACGTGACACCACACAAAAACACGCTCGACACTGCAACTAAATGCAACTTTCTTGTATTATTTTTCTGTGCGTGTGTATATGTTTTCGACACTTACAAGGGCATCAAACTGCTCTGCTCTATTAAAAACCACACACGCAGCAGGAGTGAGCTGGGAATGGGATCCTTATATGGCCAAGACACAGCTGGAGGAGTAGTGGAGGTGCACACACACGCACACGTTAGTGTGTATATGTAAGAGTTTGTGGTTTTAATTACTGAAACACATCAGAGCAGTTCAACTTTTCATTGGCCCACAATAAAACATGTACAAGTAAAGGCGCCTTTGAAAACGTGACGTCACACGCCAAGTGCACGCCGGGACGGCTTTATGATAGTAAAGGTAAGGAGATTAACGCACACGAGGCAGTGGCGGCGTCTCGAGGGTTAAATTGAAAGTAAATGAGAAGACCCAAAAAAAACCGGCGGCGGAGTTTCGGCACGACATGCTGCCAAGGGATGAAACTCGACGCTGGCGGCTGAAAGGAAACAGTGGAAAAGTGTCATCATGTGTCATTGTGAGGAATACTTTTTTTTTAAGTGTGTTTTAATTAGGGCTGGGTTTAAAAAAAAAATAATAATCAAATTTGGTAATCAACATTGTATCCATTTTCCTTTTTGAGCATTATGTTGATTCATAAAACCATTAGTCGATTATTTTAATATCTCTACGTTTCCCATAAATTAACAAGAAAATAGAAATTGAAAGGCCAGATTTTTTGCTATCTTACCGTTTTCTTGAAAATTGCTGTTCACATAAATTTAAAAGTATTTTCTTACATTTATGAAACACCTGACTTACTGCATGTTATGACAATTCAGAATCGTTTTCATTTAGATTTACAATTATTGGATTAGAAATTAATTGGGAAAACAGGCACTGCCTCTGCAAAATTTAATGTTTGTGGAGTTTTTTTTAATCATGTCCTTGATATTTAAAAAGAATCGATGTTCCATAATTAATCACTATCGGCTTGAACTGAAGTGAATCAAATTGGGAAAAGATCCAAATCGAATCGAACTGAACTCTTGTGAATGGAAATCGAATCGATTGAGGAAATTAGAATCGATACCCAGTCCTAGTTTTAATGAGTTTAAGTGTGTTGTTGAATGTAAAAAAAAAAGAAAAAAAAAAAAGACTAAAACTACGATAAAAATAGTTTTGTAAATGCAAAGCCACCTTGGCCGCCATTGGCTGAAGGCAGTCAAATGTCACATGAGCTCACGGTCACGTTTGAATCTCCTCATAAATGCTAACCTTGATGGCTGAATTCAGTCAAGAAGGCTGGATGTCCTCTTATCTTCATACTCGCGTGCATACGCATACGCACACACACACACACACACACCCACACCCACACACACACACACCTGCAGCATTCCTGCCTTTATCTGCCTGTCCGCATGTAAACAGATGATGTCATCGCGTGCTACGCTACGCTACGCTACACTACACTGTGGGAAGACCAAACACTGCAACTTTGACCGACTGAAATGTAACATTTAACAAAGCGACCCACTTCTGCCTTTATGTTATTTATTTACTTTCGTATGAAAATGTCTCTCCTCCTTCTCCTCCTCCTCCTCCTGGCTATGTTACTTCCTGTTGCGTCCACAGGGGGGAAGTCGAGATGGACCACACCTTTCCACATTCCTGCATTATTAGGTGAACACACACAGTTGTTTCCATGTTTCCATCCAAGAAGTTGTGAGCAAAAAAAAAAAAAAAAAGTCTAAAAGCAGAAGTGAAAGTTGCCAACTGAAGTGCAGACCACAAAAGAAAAAATAAAAGTCAACTGTACTGACACAAGACCACTGCAGACAGCCAGACCACCCAGAAAAAAACGGAGCAATGAGGGAAAAAAAAGTGAGGAAGTGGGGAGAAGTTGAAGCAGGAAGTCAATACGGGTGGGCAAGAAAAGGTAAACATCAAGAATACACTGAGAAAGAACATAACCATTCGTGTTGTGGAAAATCAACCAATTTCACTTAAATGCTCCACACGAAGGCGAAAAATGTTTAGACTATTCTAACATACACCCCATTGATTATACTAATAAAAAATGATTTTTCATTATTAGAAAACAACATGCAGGTAATACTTGTCTCCACATGGGGTCCAAATTCACACGTTCCATTGTATTATCTGTGACTTTGAATGTGTATGGCTTTAAAGGGCGGGCCCTGGCCTGGTGAGTGACATGGGTGTCAGAGAATGTGGGTGCAGTGATGGCTCACTAATAAGATGTTGACTCACATGTGACGCAAGCGCCATCAATCACAACATCAGTGACATGCGACAATGAAGCAACTTTGACCGACTTTTACACAATCAAGCGCTAACATCTCAACAAGGCAGACAGTGTCTGTTATGGGAAGTTTGATGAGCAGACATGCCGAGTTAACTGTTCAAAAGTTTGCCCTGCGATTGCTTGTAATGACAACGGCATTAATGTCAGTCATTCGTGGCTGTGGAAAAAAAAAACTTTAGCACACACCCACGAGGTGACTGATGATCTTGACGCTGCAAAAGCACCACAGGCATCATCAGATAGCGGATGACACGCGGCATGCTGGGTAATTCGTCACGCATGTCTGGGCTTGGCGTAATAGCGCCAAATGACACCGCGAGCTTTCAACTAGGGACAGACAGATTATCGGCATTTTGACAAATATCAGCATCGGCCTTTTTACGTATCTTAAGGCCAATAAAGTTGGTTTCTCACTGAACACTGAATGCTTGCAAACGTAGCGAATTTTATATTTTCATCAGGATTTGTAAAATGTTCACACAGTTTTTACATGTTGAAAAGAAATTGCTTCGACAATTTTTGACTGTCTGCAAAGATCTTTTGGAAACCTTTGAGGAACCCTGCCGAAAACCACAAATAAGCTACATTCGCATGCATTTGTTGCTCAGTCAGTTACAAAGAACTTTTCATTTATGTCATTTTAAATTTTCACTTTAGAAATGATGATACTGGTCCTGGGAACTCAGGACACTTTATTTCTTTGGCTTGAAATATCAGTTATCGGCATCCTTGGCTATTAATAATTGGCCTCGTATCGGTGCTGAAAAAAAAAACTATCCGTCTATCAGTACTTTCAACTGTACTTCTTGGTAGCCGAGAAACAAATCTGGGCCCAATAATGTTGATTCCTACCTAAAAAGGTGCGGCATATTCTCGAAAAACCCACCCGGCAACCTGCTTTCCATCACAAAGCCATTCTGGAGCTTTCCGTGCTGTGTGTGTCTCTACTACACTTTGCAGGCCAGATTAAACTCATGACGCACGCGCTCTTATCTTCTTCTTCTTCTTCTACAGCAGCGCTACAGACAGAAAGATTCCACTTGCGTTCGCCTGGGAAATCTGTAGTAAAGAATCTCGTAAAAGGTTTACATAACCTGCCGTCGACAGCGTAAGGTCAGAAGCAAAAGGGGGAAAAAAAATCATTCGAGGGTGTGTGCGAACAAAGGCAAAGTTAGTATATGGGCAAGTGCGAGCAACAGGAAGTGACGTACAATAGAAAGATGGAGGAAGGAAATCTAGAGCGGGAGAATGTGCTGGTTGGGATAGCATTCAGGATGATCTCACGGGATGGCGACTAAAAACACAGCAGGATATTGATCACGTGCTCAGACATAATGTCAGGATTAGAACACACTTGATTTGGCCCGATGGTGGCTCATTTAGCAGTCGCACACAAGCACATAAGACCACGTGATCAAGCAAAGTGCAATGAAACAGTTATTTTACTGTGTGCTTTTATTTTGAAGGTCTAGCTTATGTCAGGATGTTGCTTGAGTGTTGCAGAGCAGATCCGGAGCGTTATCGCTTTGAGATGGCAATAAAAGCTTACCATCTGGTGAAACCTTCATACTGAACTTGGGAATGCATGAGCGAGCATGGATCAATTCCCATAAAATAAATGACAGAGTAACACATTTGAATTATTATTATTATTATTATTATTATTACTATTATTATTTATTGATTTATTTATTGATTTATTTTTTAAACAAAAAAAAACAAAAAACTGAGCCAATGTATGGGGTTCTGCTGAAGTCCAAAATTTTGTGTCAATGTCCAATCTTTTCATGGCTAGACCTGGCAACCGGTTCGGGCAGCAAGCGGATCGGACTGCATGACTTGACGATAAAGGCGTAAAAAACGTAGATAAGAACACTGTTGGGTGGACAAAGCGATAAAAGATAAAAGAGGAATGAGGTGTCAGGTTCTCGGCCGTGATGATCGAAGGTCATTTGAGAATGGAGAAAAAGATAAACAAATAAAAAGATGCTCAGATCTGTGCACCGCACAGGCACGCAGACATGTTGTCTGGCCGTCGCCCTTGTTGGAGATGAAACGCGCCCACGGAGGAGATGCGCAGATAGCAAATGAGCTCAGACAAACCAGCTCGCTTTAAGAGGAATTCTGAGGAATGCCAGCGAGAAATAACCACGACATGTTCACTGAGGTTTTTTTTGCAGGCCGAGTGAGCAACTGCTATGAACCTCCACTTCTTCGACGTTTTTATGACACGATGAGGATGTTAAAGTGGAAGTCAACCGTAAACATTTCTCAACAATAATGTGTTATATGGGACCTCACTAGTTTAAACATGACATTCTGACTCATAATACATTTTTGGAATATGAGTTTAGAAGCAAAATCTAGCTGTTTTTTCCAGCTAACATCAATGTTGCTCAAGGCTCAGGCAATGACCCATTACAGCTCACCTGTTTTCTGAAATTGTGCTGTGATTGGTTGTTACCTGAGACCTGAGCAACTGTGATGTCATCTTCAGTCAACAGCAAGTGGCAAAATGTCCGCCCCCTGAGATGGATGAAAACAGCTGGATTTTGCTGCTTAACTCATATTCCACTAACACAGTATTAACCAGAATGCCATATTTAGACTAATGGGGCTACACAGCACATATTATTGTCCAAAAAAAATTGGAGGTTGACTTCCTCTTTAATGATTTATGTTGAACCTCTTTTGTCAACTTCACATTTAATGTTCCTAACGGGTATTTTTTGTTGTTGTCACCTTTTGTTTTCCTTTCACTTGGAAATGCTTGGAAAAATGTCCAACTGCCCAAGTCTCTCTGAAAATTTTCAACTTTAGAGTTTTGTTTTTGTTTTTTGTTTTCTTCTTTTTAACGCCAGCTGACTTTTGACTGGTTTGTGATGAGCCAACTGCTAACTTGGGGACAATCTCTCGATAAAGACACACATGCAGTATGCGAGTAAACCACATTAAAAGGCACAAAACAAGTGGTTGAGATGCGCCAGAACACACTGACATGCATCACTAGTACTATCAGAAAACCCACAAACAACACACCAGCGTGTGTCAGGAAGAAACACAAGAAGATAATCTGGAGATGCTCACCCCCCCCCCCCCCCCCACACACACACACACACACATACAGCGTCAGTCAGTGTGACATTTCCACACAGAGATGCTTTTATACATGGATGTAGACAATGTGTGTCATTTATTTGTGAGATTTTCTACAGTTTGTTTTCACGACGCCATTTAATATGCTATTTATGTAGTTCATTTTTTTCTAAGTTTCTTTAAAAAAAAAAAGAAAAAAAAAGTATGTGACAGTGATGTTCATTTGAATGCATTCATCAATGTCTCTTTGTGTCTCTCAGCGCCGCTTTATTAAATGTCACACAAACTTCTGCCTTCACCCGGGCGACGTGCTAATTAAAACCTGTGGACGAACACGTTCACACGGGAGGACTTTACAAACTAAAGTGTTTCTTGTTCAAACACAAACGTGAATGCATCGCTACTTTGCTGCAATTTCAATAAGATCCAAGTATGTGGGAGTACAGTTCTATTTAATCCCCCCCCGCTCTTCTTAATTTGGAGTTGCAGACCCTTCACTGTAGTACACTAACACAGTTCTGCACACAGATGGAATAGGCTGCCAACAGAAGTGAAGTCAGCCCCGAGTGTAAATGCTTTCAAATCCAGGTTAAAAACTTTGCTTTTTTCTTATACCTTTGATTAGGGACTTTTAAACAACTTTAATTAAGTGGTTTTTTTTTAGTAAATTTTGTAACCTATTTTTATTTATTTGTTTTTTTCCTCTGAATGTTAACTACTGTTTCTTGATGCTTATGTGTTGTCTTTCCTCATGTAAAGCACATTGAGTTGCCTTGTGTATGAAATGTGCTATACAAATAAACTTGCCTTGCCTTATGTTTTAAAATTCATTGTCCCCACAGACTAAAGAATATATGCCTATTTGTATATTAGCATTAAGCTAGTGGACTTTTCTTAGACTTAAGCATGATTTGGTTAAACATTTTAGTGTGGAATTAAAGCATCCGTTGGGGTAAAACAATGTTTCAATATTTTCACTCCCCGCAATCAACTACCGTGGGACTACCCGATGCCCTTTAACTAGACAAACAACACACAAGCAGTCATTTCACACAGCCGAACCCACACATGTTCTCCAGGGGTGCCCGCCCCCTCTGAGGCTGTAATTAGTGTTGGCATGCGGGGGAACCGCCAAACGACGGCAAGCGTCCCGTTGTGGGCCCGAGGCCACTTCTTAAGGGGGCGGGCCGCCGTGACCTCACTCGGGGAGAACTCTGTGGGTCGCATTGTGCATCCACGCTCATGTTAAAGGGTTTGTTTGGGATCAGACATTTCACACACAGATACACAAATCAGTTTCTGTCACAGCACTGTGAACTGAAAAGTGTGTAGCAAATCAGTTACGTCAACACTGTGCATCATGGGAATGCATTGATACATTTCCAAGGCTAAATAGGAGTCGATGATCTGCCAGCTACACGCTTTTCTCTGATTTTACAATCCCAAAAAAAAATAAAAATTTAGGGTTGCATTTCTACATAGTTTTAGTCTTTTGTCATCATTTCATGTAACTTATTCAGGTCAAGTCTGTGGAAAGTCATAGTAACTAGGGGCAACATGATACTTGTGGCCACTAGATTTTCAGGTTAAACATTCATGGAGGGACGGGGGCCCTCAAAACTGGTTGCTCAACAAATACTTGTACTCGTGCATTCCAAACTTCAAAGGATATTGTGCCCATTTCGGAATGACTGACATTAATAACTTTGGAAGTATATTAGAAAAAAATTAAATGTTGTTTGGAAAGCTGAGAGTAATCTCACGAGTTTATCAATAAAATCAACATGTTTATCACTTTATTGCTTCATTACTAGATAGGTGGGGGCGGGGGGAGAAGGGCCAGAACAGGTGGACAAACCCATTTAAAATGGTGGCGTTTGAAGTTTCGTCATTACACGACAAAACAATTTACACGGAGGTTGGCGAGGTGCACGTTAATCTTTACCTTGTTCTCTGTGACTTTGCCCAAAGGTTTCTTGAAAAAAGAAGTCCTGGCCGTGAAAAAGTATTCCTCGGAGTCGTCCTCCAAGCTGCTGTAGCCACTGCTCATGGTGCTATTCCACGGCATTGGCGAGGACTAACTTCTCGTCTCCAACTCGGCCGCATCAAATTAACGGAGAAAACAAAGTAGCGATTCACTTAAAAAATAAACAAGGCAAAAAGTAGTTCGGTGTAGTTAAAGTGCTGGCTTAGGTCGACGTTTGCTTGCTTTGCGATCATTTCCGCTTTCCAAGCCACCCTCGAGTCTTTTCCTCTCCCCGCAGACGCTCCGCTCCACCGGCGCGACTCATTTAACCGTCCCCATCTTTGAAAGAAAAGTGCCACTATTCGTTATTACAACATACAGTCACCGTGGTTTGACTTCGTAGACTTTAAAAGCAGTCATACCTTGAGAAAGTTGGATTTTAGTTGCGCGAGGGACACTGGAGAAGTTGACGCCGACTGTTAACTAAACGCAAAAGAACAGATACAGTATAACCACGCCCACTACGAGAGCTCTTGTAAACCAGCCAATAGCAAACAAGTATCGAAGTCCTGCCTAACACACGACGATCAACCAATCTGCACTCGGATAGCTGTTGTTTGCGTCACAAATAAGGAAGTAACTTTTTTTTTTTTTTTTTTAAATATTAGGGGAATATTTTATACACAAATGTAGTTTTTTTTTCAATACAAAACTTATTTATTATTATTATTATTATTATTATTATTATTAAAATTCTGTTCTTTTTCTGTCGTTTAATTTTAATCTGTTGTCATACATGCTTCATGGCTCTTTATACAGAGATGTTTGACTTGGTTTGAACTGTCAAAAGCCTATATTCTTTGTAATTGCATGTTTGTCATTTTTTGTCTAATTCATAAAATATTTATTTTTAAAACACACAATAATTTCAGTCAAATTATTAAAAATAGTTTGTGGAATATTTTTCCGAAAAAAAGTTTAATTTTTTTTTATTTATTTGTCAGGGACCATGTCACCTACAGAAAAATTCAAGTAATAGTGGAGTAGAGTAGCAATGCTTTGTAGCAGATACTACTGACTCACGTTTACAATCTGTACTCACAGAAATTATTTCGGATTACATTACTGAACATGCAAAAGTATTTTAACTGGAGAGAAAAAACATGAAAAGTGATCCTAAACCATGACTAGGTGAAAATTAACCAGCACAAAGGCCAGAGGCGATGCAAAAATCTTCCTCGGAATCTGAGCCATCGGGCATGCTCAGTGTCACTCTGCATATTCACAACAGGGTCTTTAAAACAAACACGCACACGCACACACCACAGAGAGGAATACGGTTACCCACATTCCTAAAATAAAAGGTCAGCAGCAGTTTGCCACAGCTGTGCGCGCTACTGCTGCATATTAACACTTGCATGCACTCGCTCACAGGAGCATACAACAAACTTTTCTTAGTCATTGTGGACATTTTACAACAGTCTGCTGACTTCAAATGATGTCAAAATAAGATGGCCTGAGTAGTTGTAAGGCGTCATTTTGACCGGGCAGACTTGAGGCTTTTATTTAAACACAAGAAGAGCCCACAGGTGCAGTAAAAAGCCACAAAAACACATGTTTAGCAAGTTCAGCTGCAGAACAAAATCTGCCTATGCGCTAAATCTTGCTGAACACACCAGCACCTCCCGAGGAGAGGTTTAGACAGACAATCTTTCATTTAAAAGCGCCAGAAATAAACGTGGCACAAAAGGGGCAGCCAAGCCACCATCCATCGTCTTGTCTTTTACACAAATCTCAAACACACAGGCACACACAAGCTCGTATAGACACCGACTTGCGTGCACACACGCACACACACCTTAGATAAGCAGGCCTCGCTTTTGACCTTTAGCTTCACAATAAAGACAAGACAGAAGAAATACAAATTCTGTCTTTACATATGCAACACAGGCGGCACGGTGGTTGACTGGTTAGCACGTCGCCTCCCAGTTCTGAGGACTCCGGTTCGAGTCCAGGCTTCGGCCATTCCTGGATGGAGTTTGCATGTTCTCCCCGTGCCTGTGTGGGTCTTCTCCGGGTACTCCGGTCTCCTCACACATTCCAAAGACATGCATGGCAGGTTAATTGGGCGCTCCGAATTGTCCCTAGGTGTGCTTGTGAGTGTGGATGGTTGTTCGTCTCTGTGTGCCCTGCGATTGGCTGGCAACCAGTCCAGGGTGTCCCCCGCCTACTGCCCAGAGCCAGCTGAGATAGGCGCCAGCACCCCCGCGACCCTTGTGAGGAATAAGCAGTCAAGAAAATGGATGGATGGATATGCAACAAAACATCAAGGCTCAAACAGTGGGACAGAGCTTTTTAAAGGGACAGTATGTAGAATTTTTAGATTTTTCAATGTTCATTTAAAAAAACACTATTAATTTCAATAATATGCATAAAATTATGTCCTATCACATCAATAAAATTTTTTATGTAACCGTAGGTCTATTAATCGGTAATTGTTGCATAGGCCGCGAAGCGCCACGCCTTACAGTCTGTCACCTGACATATTTTGTTGCGTGTGCTTCAAAAATGTACACGCTTCCAACTTAGGGTGTTGCATTCTATTAGTTCACCAGTAGATGGCAAACACATCTACACACTGTCCCTTTAACAACCAAGTCAGGACAAAAACGATTTTCAGAATTTTACCAGAAAAAAGGCCTGAATTATAAAATGTTGCAAGATGAAAGATACATTTTACAAGACATAAAGGCGTGTACAAGCTCTAGTAAGTTTCAAGCCTGCATGAATGAAGACTTATATTTAAAAGTTGTTATATTACAAGTTACGCCCCAAGTTTTCAAAGATGTCACTTATTTTTTATTGTTTTCCTTCCTTTTATTCACATTAACCTTCCATCCATCCATCCATTTTCTTGACCGCTTATTCCTCACAAGGGTCGCGGGGGGTGCTGGCGCCTATCTCAGCTGGCTCTGGGCAGTAGGCGGGGGGACACCCTGGACTGGTTGCCAACCAACCGCAGGGCACACAGAGACGAACAACCATCCACACTCACACGCACACCTAGGGACAATTCGGAGCGCCCGATCAACCTGCCATGCATGTCTTTGGAATGTGGGAGGAGACCGGAGTACCCGGAGAAGACCCACGCGGGCACGGGGAGAACATGCAAACTCCACCCAGGAAGGTCCGAGCCTGGACTCGAACCGGAGACCTCAGAACTGGGAAGCGGACGTGCTAACCACTCGACTACCGTGCCGCCCTCACATTAACCTAAAAAAAAAAAAAATAAAAAAATCTGTCATGCTTTAGGTGTTGAATAACTGACAAGCTCGCGAGCCAAAAGGCCTTCAGTGTTAAGAAGCCGATCCTCAAAGTGTGTGTGAAATAGTGTGTTGTTGACTTGGGTTCCATATTTCACCCTGACAGTCAAAATTTGTGGTGCGGGGTGATCAAAGCTCAGAGGAATGTCGTCTTGAGGAGGGACGGACGCCGTCGCTGCAGCCCCGATTCATGTGGTGGGGAATATAAATACACACGCAGCGGGGAACCAAGCTGAAAACGCCAATAAAAAAAAAAAAACTACATTAACATAGCTTCGTGTACAGGCTAACTTTGTGTGAAACATCAACTTGATTTGATTAAAGGACAAGAGTTTGACTTGGATTCAAATCAGGATGGAGGATTTTTGCACAAGAGTCAAAAACAAGCAAAACAGGGATGAAGCTTGAGGTATTATTTGCCCAAGTCTGCTAGCTTAATGCTAACACACAACAGATAGGATAATAACTAGCATTGATAGGCTTAGTGTTATTCAGCATTTTGGTATTTGAACGCAAAGGCACATTTCCTTTATCTTCTGCGAAAAATGACTAATATGTCAAGGAGTTGTGAACACCTCCATGTCTGTCTGTCTGTCTGTTTTCTATGTACTGAGTTAAAAAAATAAATAAACTCAAACCGCAAGGTACCATTTGATTTTTCATTTTTCCTGATTTGATTTGTTTTGGATTTTAAAAGTGTTTTAATTGCAATCCCTAACTCATTTCCACTTGATTCTTAGTCATGTTTTGTTTTGATTTATTTTTTATTATTTTTTTAACGGTTGCAGAAGCCCCTCAATTTATTTAACCTTATCCCTGACATGTTTCTAACATATTTTGTTTTTAATGAAGGGACTTTCAAACGGAATTATCCTTGATCCTTTTGTAAATGTGACTGTTGTAGACTCATAAAGATGATCTTATCTTAACTTGTTTTAAATGTTGTGATTGGCAGAAAGTCCCTAACTTATCTTATCCCCCCCACTTGATTTTCATTGGCTGCAATCCGTATTCCCTAACTCAGGTTTGGAGATAATAGCACACTATAACACAAATGCACGTACGCACCCACAGAGTGTGTCTTGTGTCCCACCCTGATAGACATCATTGTTTCTCCCCCCCCAACTGAGCAGGGGAAAAAAAAACAAAAAACACACACTTGTACGGCCATGGTATCGCCTTAAAGTGGAGCTCGGAGGGGAATCCTGGTATGGAAGCCCAGTGGCTTGACCCACATGTCTGAGTGGAGCTGCAAGCCAGCTGGCGGCAGCCCCGCATCATCTGCCAGGAGATTACAGATTGCCGGATAAGCCAGCAGTCGGGGTGTGGTCCTCAAAACACCGGACCGAAACCCGGCACCCAAAACAGAATCAACAACGCAGCTAGTAGAATCAACTTGGTAGACTCAACTTGTCAAACTTGAAAGAAAAAATATGGAATTTCACCAAAAAAAAAAAAAAAAAAAAAAAAAAAAAAAAAAAAAAACCTTTTACAAGTAATGAGCTAATTCTCAACTGCACAAAAAATGCGGAAATGTAAAAAATCTTAACTTCATGAGAAAAAGTCTTAATTTTAGAAGCGAAAAGGCATGCATTTGTCCACATGCACAAGCTTTAGCTGCAAGAGAATGGTGTTAAATTGGACTGGACACGAGCCATAGCTTGGAGGGCAAGATAATTTGATTTATTGCAAAATAATTTGCAATAAATTATGATTTTAGCTTTGTGCCAACTGAAATCTCTCAATATGCCACTATTAAAATGGTCAATAAAGGTTGACAAAATATTTCTCGCCACGTAAAAAAAAAAAGCATTGAAAGGTGCTGCGATGAAGTCAGGACACGTCTGCTGTCAAAACACACGAACGGGGAAGCTTTGTTTGTCCTGACCTGCATGCGACCCGCTTAATCCTCAAAGATTATTCCTCAGCGTCTGCCATAATTCATGTCTGACACACACACTGGACAACAATGCATGCACACAGACTGGCAAGTGAAATTGTGACATATTTGGTGCGTGGACATGTTCCTGCAGGTTGCACACAGTTTACCATCATTTCTCTCCATCAATCTTATCGGTCCAAACACAAAAGGTGCCTGATGAAACAAAACAGAAGCCCAAACAGGATGTTTATTTATGGGCTGCTCCTTCCTTTCTGAAAGTTTTCAATGAAAAGTCACAAAATGAGTTCAAGTCATGAAAGCATGACTTGCTTTGCATGTATGTACGCAGAAGTGAGATCATCCACGCACATGCACACTTTGTTACCACGACTTGAGTTGCTCGTCGACAAGTTAGGACCGCCCCCTCATTTGAATGACATTTCATCCTGACAGAGCATCTCCAGCATGAAATAAATAAATGTGAGAGCAGAGCATTTTTTTTTTTTTTCTTGATTTATTTTTGTATTTATTTCACATTTATTTTTATTTTTAGAATCTCTTTTTTTAAATTTTTGTATTTATTTGTATTTATTTATTTATGGATTTGTACGTATGTATTTATTTTTTTTATATAATTTTTTATTTTCACTTGTATTTATTTATTTATTTAAAAATTTGGTCCTCAATAGCCTGACAGCTCATTAAAACTGAAATTGCCATGCGGGACTTTCCCAATTCCAAACTTGAAGTTTGTTTTTGTCTCCCTAACGAGTGCATACACGCTGACCAGCGATGTCGGACGAGCGACACGGACGTCACACACACAATGTGGATTCTGTTTACACTTGATTCCATTCAGTCCACATCATTTAGTCATTAGAGAAAATCCAATTAAGTTGTTGACTTAATGAACAAACTGCCCTCTAATGGTTCCCGCACGCCTGCCATGCATGTTGCTAAATATGGAAAAGCCATATTAGGAACAGACCTCAATAAAATAACAAACATAAACGCACAAAATGCATCCATAATGTGTCATAAATGTATTTTTCCCAAGATGTTCAAATTCTGTTTATAATCCTCATCGTTGTTTAAAAGGGGAAAGTAAGCTAACACAACCCACCATCAACAACTAAGAACTCATCATCAGAACCACCACCATCACCCCGATCAACGTTGCAATGTGACCCGATGAAAGAGTTGACCTTTGACCTTTAGGTTACAAAACACTCGCTGCCCTCATTATCATTTTGTTCTGTTACCAAGTTGAAAGTAAGCAGCACAAGTTCAAACAGACTCTCCCAAAATTCCTCATGCATGGCATGTGACACCTCAGTCACCTTTGACCTCACAAGTCAATCAATTGATCAATTAACTCATAAATTGCCAAAGCAGGCAGCTTTCTTCATATGTGAGTAAGTGTGCATCTGTTATGAAAATGAACTCACACATTGTGTTACGCCTGAAGTAACACAAACCAGAAACGCACACTCACTGGCCTTCCAGGAAGCACACACGCACACACCCACGCGCACACACACAAAAGGACACACACCATTCTTAAAGACTGACACATGAAGGGATGTGTGAGCTCGCTTATTGGGTGTCCAACGTTTTACACAAGCAAAATAAGCATTCATGCACACGCACTTGCACACAATATAATAAAGCTTGAAAAATAACATTAAGACGTGTTCGCACCAAAGATATTTTACCATTTAAATTGATTATTTTAAAAACTATATAGATAATTTTCTTTTTCAAATACAGTGTTTTTTAATTGAATTTCTTTTCACGAAACATTTTCCCTTGTAAAAAATGTATTTCATTTTTTTAAATAACACACAGAGGTCAAGTACTTCATGTGAATGGACCGCCCTCACGTGGCCCCATCTGGTATTACAACAACAAAGAACCCTGAGCACTCAACGTGTTGCTAATATTTTGCCGTTTAAAAAGCGTATTTTAAAAACATATACAATACTTTTCTTTTTAAAATACAACTTTATTTAATTGAATTTCTTTTAAGAATATTTTTATTTTAAAAAACATTTTCCCATTTCAAATTTTTCATTTCATTAATTTATTTCAAAACACGCAGAGGTCGGCGTAGTGCATGTGAATGGAGCGCCCTCATGTGGCCCCATATGGTATTACAACAACAAAGGACAATTTTGATTAAAACCTGTGCACTCAAATGTTGCTAATATTTTTCCTGTACATTCCACAAGATGGCGCAAAAAAGCAGTATTTGCGTCTAACAGGAATTTGTTCAACTCACTTCAACATAGTTCCACAAGCTGGTGGCAAAGTAATGCTTTTTGCTTGAGAACAAAAAAGGGAAAGGTGAAAGGTTTTCTGCAACGTGTTTTTTTTTTTTTTTAAATGTGTGTTAGTTGAATTGACACAAAAATAAACAAATGTGTGCCCACTCACATGTGATGTCGGCGTGTGGTTGCCGTTATTGTTGAGCTGGTCCTGAGTGTTGGGCGATGTCGCCTGCGCCACCACTGCCGTGGCAGGGTGACAATCGAGGGTCACGCGACTTCGACAGGCGGTGTGACACGCGTACTTGCAACCTGCAGATGCACAACCAACAGCAGAACAGAATCATTAGTCTGATAAAACACAGTTTAACAGTTCCTATTATGGTAACTATGATGCCAAGATGGCCGCCACATGTGCAGGATGGCAATTTGGCAGATTAGGTAACGTTTACAGATTGGGTAACCACAATCCTACCTGCTTTTGGCACCTGTCGTCCATCCGTGAGACTGCACAAGGCGCCACCCATTTCCCACCTCGATCAATCAATCACATCCTTGAGGTCGCTTGCGCCCAACTGTCTATCTGCGTTATGTGCCATTCACTGTCACCAAACACACACACACGCAGCCACTGTGCAGTTTTGCTGAGTGGGCAGTTTGCGTGGGGAGCGCTGAGTCATGCTTTCTAGCCTGGCCGACTGACGTCTCCTGTTATGACTGGCAGAGCGTCTGTCGGATTTCCCGCTTTCACGCATCAAGCAACGGGCCTTGATCCCGACAGGAAGTGGTGTGACGTCCCTCTCTGCGGCAGCCATGTCGGATGGCGGGGGTCATTTTAAAGCTGCTGCAACTAGCGGCAGAGTGATACTGAGGGGTTAAAAGGTCATACGTTTAGCAGCAGGACTCTAATCAGGTTTGTGTTTGCGGAAGGAGGAAGAGGTTGGACCCTCAGAGGAGGTCGTGGTGGGTTGCGCCGTCTCGTGAAATAGTCTTGTCGTGTGAACACGAGGCAATCCAGTCTAATCGTCACCAAAACTAGCAAAATTCAACACACGGGAAGGTGAAATCTTCAAGTCAAAGCTGAACAAAATGTCTTGAAAATTCATCGCCCAAAGCCAGGTACACTTAACAGCATGTCGTTGTCAGTCATGAGTAGACCCACAGAAAAGTTTCAAGAAGCCATTCCCCCAAAAATAAAAACACAGCAAGTCTGACACTTTGGTTTGAAGCAAAAACTTTAGGGGCGTTTACAGGCGTTTTCCCCACCTGAAATTGTGTTTGAAAATTCAATTCAGCCCCTGCTGTCAGTTTCACTTAGCAACATGAATTTTGGTAAGCATGTCTATCATGGGTAGACCCACAAAAAGTCTCAGGAAGCCATGCCCAATAAGGCATAGGAAGTCTTCTATGTTTCTTTGAAGCAGCCATTTTAGTGATAATCTCCAAGCATCAAACTTTTTTTCAGTTTTCAAAAAATTAAGCCCCCAAATACATTCCTACTTCGCAACAAAAACATTGGTAAGCATGTCTATCATGAGGAGACCCACAAAAAAAGTCTCTTGAGCCAAAAGACACGGGAAGTCACTCTTTTAAGCTAGCAACTCACCAGAGTTCTGCCACAGCAAACTGACCTCCAGTCGACCTGAGCGCCTCATGGTGGTGGGAAAACGCAAGAAAAATCCAGATATTCTCCGTAAAGTTCTGCCAAAGTTTTTAACGACGCCCATCACGCCGTCCTGATGCTCCACTGCTACCCGGCATAAACTTGGAGAACCCAACACATGCCATCCATGGTACTTTGACGCGTGTGTGTCTCACAGTCGACAGCAGCACCACCCACCCAATACACACACGCTGACCCTCGTTTGTGAGGGTCAGCTGCTTCCCCGTGTTTGTTCAGCCATTGTGACACTTGGGCTCCGCGAAACACACACACATTATGGGACAGTCGAGGTTTCTCACGCGCACAGTCAGAATTCTATGTTTTAGTGGACTGCAGAAACCCACAATTAAGACCTTTAGGAGGATCAATTGTGTATTTGAACCGTGGGAACTATCGTCTAAAAGTTGTTCTGGTGTAATTTATGAGGGCTATGAGAAGACATTACTAGTTTACTAGAGGTCCGCATGTTTTAGCATATCAGCTTCCTAAATTTTAGTTGGAGTGTACAGTGAAGCCCGTTTGTGGAAATAATGAGCAGGTTGTGACGCGAAAGGCAAAAATCTGCCAGTAATTGACTCCCCAACAAAAGTTTGCCTATAGATGCCACAAGATGGCACCAAAGCACAACTTTTTTTTGTTTGTTGCACCGACGCCACAAAATGCTACCAAATTTACGTTTTGCAACGTCCTGAGCATAAAAACAAGGTTAGGTTAAAAGAAATCTTTAATGACATCTCGTGTTTGTTAATAAGTGAACAACTCGGGCGACGTTGAGGCGCTCGTGTGGAACCTTTTAATCAACGCTTTTCGAGGGGCTTCAAGGTTGCGGTATGTAAACAAACTTGAGTCTGGTTCGAGGGATTTTTGATCGTGCTCGTTTACCTTTCGGACTGGAGCCGGTCGGCCCGCATGCCGACGACATTCCAGGTGGCACCGTCACATCTCGCGTCTCTCATCACGACAAATCACCGGGGGAATTCTTTTGCGAGTCGGTGACGGAAGAATGGAAAGAAAAACGTCTTCCTTGTTGTGGTTATGTCATTCAGTTTGACAATAATAATACAAAAAAAAAAAAAACTATTTATATTTAACCCTTACGTCAACTTTTTTTTTCCAGCTGGTTCATAATCATTTTTGGCCATAAGGTCGAACTTGAAAGAATGTGTTTTGTATGATTTGTTTCTTTTCAGTTCGTGTCGTGTTTTGTAAATTATTTTTCACTGTTTTATTCCAGCTTGCACAAATCTTATTTTCTCAGTACCATACAACATTTTTTTTTTTAATGTAGCAAAAAGTAGGGTACAGTCTTTCGCCATTTGTTAAATTTAAAACAGCATCATTCATATTCTCCACTTGAGTGCATTAAACCATAAAATGCCTTTTTTTTTTGCAAACTAAGAATGTTTCAACAAATATGAACCTTCTCCTTTTTAATGGAAATATTTACATTTCACATTTAAATGTCCATTTTCCTCTCTATGTAAACAATTTTACCATAATTTTCTAAATGATTATAACCTTCTTTAATTATTTCATTACCTTCATTTAATTAGATTTTTTTAATTTCACTGCAGTAAATTTCAAAGAATAATTTACTGCATTATTGTTGTATTTAAAGAGCTGAAATTTGGAAGTTTCATTGCTGACCTGCACAGGTGAGCCCCTTCTGGAAGATGTATTTGCAGCACACGTCGCACCAGGTTCCCTCCCCACCGGCTCCGAAGCTGTGACCCTCACCAAACTCCTCTTTCACCCGGGGGTCCTTCTCCCCAGGGGTGAAGATGGTCCTGACGTCGGGGGGCTTGAATCCTTTCTTCCGGCTGCGGGGAGGCCCCCCGGCGTGACCTTCCTCCTGGTCGCCGCTCCTCCGCTCCGGGCTCCGCGCGGCTCTGCCGCTCCACGCCGCCTCCAGGCTCTCTAGACTTGGCGGCTGGGGGGATAGGTGCCGCCGGACCACTTTGACCATCGCTCCCTTGTTGCCCTTGGGCAAGCGCAGCCTGACGCCCGGTGGCGGCGACGTTTCCTCGGGAGAGTCGCTCGATGTCAGCGGAGATCGGTTGGCGCGATCGTGAAGTCCCGGCAGCGGAAGAAAGTCGGTGACGTCGAGGTACTTGCGACCCCCGTGGTGGATCACCTTCATGGTCGCATGCAGGCGGAGCGGACGGTGGCGTCGTAAAGCAGACGACTGGCCACTCGGGTTTCCTGGCGAGCAGGTTGAGGGAGTCGGCGCGGCTCAGAACGGGTTGGATCTCATTTCACAGGCGGCCGCAGCAGAGCGGGCGGACGAACTACGCTCGCTTGAAAAAAAAGTCAGTTCAGGAAAAGGTGCTCAATATAAGACACACGATAACTTTAGTGAGTTTCATGAATAAAGAATTTAATTCGCGGAACTCGAGCTTGCAATTCGGCATTAATCACATCCGCCATTGTGTCCAATTTGAGCAGTTAAAAGTTGAAAAAGTTGCGATACACTGCTGCCGTAATTCTCCTGACCACACGAGGGTGCTGTTTTACAAGTCTGTAAATGAACATCCTGAAAAATAACATGTAAAAGCATCGAGCCACTACAAACACAAATTAGTCTGGACAGCTTCAGATGTGAAAACATTTCAAATGTATTTATTTTTATTTCTATTTTTCATTCCTTACTGTACATTAGTTCTGACAAGCTAATACCAAAGCAGCATTGCATACCTTACACACACACACCTATGAAAATAAGAATTATTTATTTTAGGCAATAGCCATCATACTGACAAATCTTTTTTTTTTTTTCCTCATCACCTGTGTGCTCCAAAACATACACTACTCAGATTATTATTATTTTTTTGTGCATTTTAGGTTAATCCTGAGATTTAATCTCAAACTTTTTCTGAGCTGTGTATATTAGATGTAACTGTGCAAAGTTCCCATCCAAACAAGGTAAGAATCACTGGGGGGGGGAATCCAAGTTATCCCTGTATTCGACGTCACATTTCGCCACCGAATATGAGCGAAAGGCTGAGGCGGTAACTGTGCCAAAACAGGGCAGCATTGGCAAAATGTTGCAGCCTTCACTGGACATTGTCGTCATCGTCATCGTTGAATGCCGCCTCCTGCAACAGACGACGATGCTTCATCACTTTTACAAGATTCATTAGATGCCCATAAAATGCAGAGTGTGACTTACGTAACCGCCTTGCTGCTTGGCCCAAGAGGAGAAGTGATTCTGCAGGTAGGTGGCGCCGTAGCCTAGCAGGCGGTTCATAGGTAGCGTGTCGGCAGCCGATAGGCGACTTGTCACCTGAGGACAACCACAATCGTTACATTTTTCACCTGCAACAGGTAAAAATTGGTGACTGAGAGAGAGAGTTTTTACCTCGCATGCGACTGCCATTTGAGTTTTGAGCGACGTCTGCGGTCCCGGCGCTTCGGGGTCAGCGTTGAAGAGCCCCATCCTAATCAGCAGCGTTTTCATCAACCTCTCGAAGAAGCCGTAGTTCCAGAAAGGCTGCGTGGACCTCAAAGCTTCCTTCAAATTCTGCGGAACGAGAAACGATGAAAACGCCGAAAGATTTTCACGAGACGCCAGACGGGGACTCACCTTTGTCACTTCCTCATTAAAATTGTCTCCACACTCCCTGAGCAGGAGGCCAATCAGTTTCTCCACATTGGCATCCTGTCCTGCAGACAAAATACGCATCGGTGTCAGCCAATCAGCTTTCGGTGAGGACGACTTTGGGTTGGAAATTTAACATGGGAAATATGAGGAAATTATGGGAACAAATGTGAATAAACCAGACTTAAAAAAAATGAAGGTTGGCTCTTAACTTATTAACTGCTGTAGATGTTCATATTGGTCAACCAAGAGCCAACCATTTATTGGCGCAGACTAATATATTTATCAAGTATGTTTTGGACGAGGGTCTTGCCAATATCATTGTACAGATAAACAGATGCCAGTAGATGGCAGTGTTGCATCTGTAAATACAGTAAATGATTATTTTGTCATCAAAGTCACTGCCCTGCTTGCGATGTTTGCTTTCTCCACTTTCTGATCTGAAAAATGTTTTGGTGAAACGATCCCATGTCTTACTGCAGATTACAAAAGAACGGAAAACGCTAGAAACAAACTTCTCACCATCCTCGGGCGAATCAGCTTCCACCTCCGGGGGCATGAAAGGGATTTCGTCGGCGATCTCAGTCAGCCTGCTCGCCACATCGTCCATCTCCTCCATCTCCTCTGACTCCTTCAAATCCACTGGAGAAACTTTTTTTTTTTTGCACAATTAAATATTAGAAAATGTCAAATATTTATTGATTTACCTCCATGGATCTTGATGTTTGTTTTGTAGATATTTTGTTGCAACAAAGAAACAAGACTGAGGCAGACTCAATTCTGATTGGCTAACTGCTTATGTTTTTCACTCTGTGCCACTTTACACTGTTGGTGGACTTTATGTTCTCACGAGATGCTGCAGTCTTGTTTATTGTCACAAGAGGTACACATCCGAATGAGGATCGTTACTTCCTTACCGCTTCCAAAACGTCCCGACGGTTCGACAACTGTATTTTCTCCCTCAGCCACTTTGTCATGTTTTTCCGTTTGGGGCTTGATACATATCAAAAAGCTCGGCAGACGTTTCCACTTTTTCTTCTTCTTGGGCTTTGTTGGTGTCGTTTCTTCTTGGCTCTCGGCCGGCAGCAAACACGTGTGGGTTGAGTCTGGACCGCCCTCGTCGACCGAAGACTGGCTCTTCATCTCCTGCCGCCGCCGTCTCCTCTTGGTGTAGGCCATCAGGAGGCGAAACTCTAGCATGTTTTGGAGGCTGTCAGCATCCGAGGTAGGCTCGCTGAGGTTGTTGTGGTTCGAGAAGGGGTCGTGAATTTCTATTCGTCCATTCGCCATGTTGCTTTGCTGCAAAGAGACACAAAACAAGCTTAATAATAATAATAATAAAAAAAAGGGAACATTTTAGAAAAACTATCTATCGACAATCGTTTCGTCCCTAAAGTGAGTTAATTTAGGGTGTTGTCGCCCTCTTGTGGCGAGAGATGCAATAACATTAGTTGAGGTAATAAAAGTCAGTCTTGTGACTTCACCGAAACCATCAAATAACGTCTAGTGTACGCTACCAAAACAAGCGATAAAACACCGGGAAAAAACACGAACTTGATAGTTTTGAGATAACAGAACATGATAAGTAATGATCGTATAATTAAGAATTTATTTAATTAGTCATTAAAACCAGCATAGCCCCTAAATTCGAAAGAAACGTTTCACTTTATTTGAGACAAAATAATGTAAACGTTTAAATGGGGGGTGGTGGGGGTAATACGGTTTGAAAAGTATATAAACATTTTAAGTTTGATGCACGTTTATTCACATGGCAACTCGTTCGAAAACTTTTTACAAGTGCACAAACACGAGACGTCAACGGCTATTTTCAGTATATGTAGTGCGACATGAAGGTTCATTATAAG
Source organism: Festucalex cinctus (assembly GCF_051991245.1). Taxonomy (NCBI): domain Eukaryota; kingdom Metazoa; phylum Chordata; class Actinopteri; order Syngnathiformes; family Syngnathidae; genus Festucalex; species Festucalex cinctus. Next base: position 9,690,402 of record NC_135426.1, read on the forward strand.
GTTCAAAATAAAATGAATTACTTACAGCAAAAAGAAGTGCTATGGTACCGCCAAACAAGTCCAAACAAGCCTTCCAACCACCTCGCTTTTTCTATCGGTGTCGGTCACTTCCGCTTTCAGCTACGTCACTCCGCATGTGCCTTGCGTGAGACGTCATGACGTAGAGCCACCTGTTTTCGTTGCTCGTGGAACGTAACCGTAATATGCATATTTTTTATGTACATTATGTTAAAATAATAAGAATAAGAATAAAAACACTGCGAAAAAAACATAGCCATAAATAAATGCGAAAGACACATATGCAACATAATTTCCTATTAAAAAAAGAAAAGTAAAAAGTTTATCTTAAAGTAAACAAAGTTTCATGGAAATTCCCTGTAGTGATTCATACGGGTGTGTACATCATAATCATAGTTCTTTCACTTCCTAAATGGAACTTAAAACGAATCTTTTAATATATCTTGCTAAGGTTTGTATTCATAACTGTAAATTTGTAAAGTCAAAACCAATTTTTTTCTGTTTATGAAAGAGATACAAGTACATTTACTTTCCATCTCTACTTCAAAAAATAAGAAGGCTGTCAAGAATTTGTGTCATTGTGTTTTCATTTGGGAGTTTTTAATATTTCTTAGTTTAAGACCCCTGGCAACTTTTTACATTTATTTATATTTTACCCCCCACCCCTTTTATATATATATATATATATATATAATTGTGAGATTGTTGTATATAATGACTTGTATGTTTACTATGTTGCTTTTGTTTGCCATCTTTTGGCTCCTGATTTCAATTTGTTAAATGAAGATATTGAAAAAAAAACTTAAAACGGCTGCCTGGAAAGCTCATACATGTAAATTGTCCACTAAAAATATGTTTGCTTTTTTACACTTGAGCATCTTGCTAACAGGTTGTAACTTTTTAGTAACTTACGACCACGTTGTCACACGACGTGATCATGAGTGATTGACAGAAGACAAAGTTCCTACGAAAAAATACTTCAGCATTAGTATATCTTTTATTTAAAATGTAAAGTGTTAATAGTCTGTGAAAAGGTTTGAATCCCAGGACCAGAAAGCAGAAGCAAGTATGGACGATTGTGACTGAGGAAAAAAAGAGGAAACATGCATTCCAACAAAGAAGAATAACAAAAGGCAAATATTCTTCTTCCAAATAAAACAAAAACAAAACACTTCAAGTCATCTTCAGCAGCGATACAAAAACAACCCCGGATGAAAACCAGGCATTAAACACTCCAAACAATTTAATAGATGAAACAAAAATCTTCATCGTCGTAATAATAATAATAATAATGCATATGTATCCCAATACTGGAAAGTAATCAATGCTGAGGTCAGAAAATGCCATGCAGAACCAACACTAGTGAGAATAAATAAATGGAATATAAAGTTTCTATTAAATTATAAATTAATAAGTGTGTGGATTAGAACAGGCCCCGCCCACAAGCACAGTCAAACAGCAGCCATTATGTGCATATCAGTAGAAGAAATCAAAATCAAATGTTTCTCTTGGAACCATTCAGAGGGAAGATGCACACCCACAAAGTATACAATGCAGTTTAAACACAAAACTGTACAACAACTTCTTCATTTACTTCACGCCATCAAATGCATTTTCATTTGTTACTCCATTCAAATCCTCATGAAAACAAGTCATCAATTACAACTTGAGGATCAAGTTATCTCCCAACATTTCGTTTAAGGTGCACTTCCACAAGTGGCACTTGATAGGGTTTTGTTTTTTTCCATTTAAATTTAATTTTAATCGAGTTTTGCCAATAACTATTTTCGGTTAACTTGTTTAATTCACAACGGAATGGAAAATTTGCAAAAGTGGAGTCATCAGATGCTGTTAATTGACCAAACTGCACCTCTGCGATGGCAAAGTTGCTCTCTGAATTGTTTCTCTAATTTATAAAAAATGTGTTGATAAATCAGATGGGACAAACAAAAATTAGAAGACAATTTCCAAGCTGACCGGCACTCAAGTACAGTACCGTACCTCCCTCAGTGCAAGATTAAAAACATTAATGTAATGTAAACATCTGTTCATATTGCATCGACTATGGCTCAGAGTTCTTACACACACACACGCACGCACATGGATAAAATTCATTTGATCATCTTTGATATGATGGATTCATCTTAAATGTTATTTTTACGATCCTGGGATGCAATGTTACGATGAATTCAGAGACAATTTTCTCATGATCCTTTCATCTGCTGAAACCAAGTTTTCTTTGTTTGTTTAAATCAATATCCTTCAAATAGGATTACAAAATTGAATTGTTCAAAAATATAATACAGTGGTGCCTTGAGATCAATTAGTTCTGTGTTGCTTTCATCTTAAATAAAAAAAAAAAAAAAAAGAATTTCAAAGAAAAATTTGAAAGTTGGGTTAGCTGTAATGTATCTGAAGGCACCACTGCACCGGACAACCTGCATTTCGCAAATAAGCTTGAATGACTCATTTTCTATCTTTTTTTTTTCTCAATTATCCGATTAAACAGCATTTAAAAAAAAAAAAAAGAAAAAAAAAGTCTAGTTGACGGATTGATACCATCGGTCAGAATGAAACCTTTTCTGTGTAATGACATTTATTTGGAGTTTTCCCCAAATGACTTCAGCTTCTGTTTAGCATCCGTAAATGCATTTGTGAGCACTTCCCATATTCACTTCTGCCATTTGTGTTTGTGGTGGTAGCTTTTGAACTGGTGAAAGAACACTGACGATAATATGACTTGAATGCAGTATTGTTCCAGTGACAGACTTGGACATGTGCATAATGTCTTTGGCACAAAGGCTTGGATGGGTACAAACACACTGAATTTTATACACCCAACTTGTGACGTAACGTGGCGGCTGCTTCAAAGTGCACTTTAATGGCGTCCTACAATCTTCCGCCCACCTGCCAGGTCCTCCGCAATCATCACAACCAGCCATAATAAATACAAATATCAATAAATAAATACAAAATAAATAGCCAGGCGATAAACCAATGTCCACTACTGACGTCTGAGCTGCGATGATTCACTTTGGGATGCACCTCTTCATCAATGCTCATGTGTGGGAAATGTGTGTGTGTGTGTCAGACTGCCGTCTCCAAGTCCTCATGGGGGGCGGAAGGTGTTTTTTGGCTGCTCAGGTATGAGGTCAGCTCCGAGTCGCCCGCCGCCTGCTCCACTGGCGTCTTCCCCTGTGAAGAACATGCACATGCATACAAGTGGTGTCATGAGCTGGGGTTTTAGCCACCACCCCCCAAAAAACAGGACAACTGAAAAAGGTGAGAAGCGCTGTATGCATACCTGAAAATTAGTTTTCTGAAGCGACGCACCCGCCTCCACCAGAAGCCGACACACAGCGTGCTGCTTCTCCAAGGCGGCTTTGTGCAAGGCAGTGTCCCCTCTACACGCACACATGATTTAATGAGGTGAAAATGTGCATTAAAGTAGTCTTACGTAAGGATGTCAAAATTAGTGCATTAATTTTGAGTTAAAGTTCTATTTTTATTTATTTAATTTTTTTAATGAGCACCCCTTACTTGGAAAGCCTGAACTAGGGGTAATAATAATGCATATATTTGTGGAGACTTGGGTCAAGTTGTATTGCACCATTTTTAAAATGAGCAGAATTTCACAAGTTACTTCACGTTAAAGATTAGATAGCTCTTAATATGAAAAGAAAAATCCACCATTGACTTAAATGCTTAAATGCAATTATGCCATCTAGTGGCAGAAAATGGCCAACACAAATCAATATCACACTCGTTTTTTTACACTACATCTTTTTAATTTTATGAATTATTATGAAATCAATGACTAACAGATGCAGCCATATTTCTATTAGTTTAACATTTGTTCTATTAGTTTAACATTTTTCCACTTTTATGTTAACAAGAGTATGAAAACTTACAAAAAAAATACATCCATCCATCCATCCTTTTTTTTAACCGCTTACTCCTCACAAGGGTTGCGAGGGTGCTGGAGCCTATCCCAGCTGGCTACGGGCAGTAGGCGGGGTACACCCTGAACTGGTTGCCAGCCAATCCAGGACAAAAAAATCTACATTTTATTGCACATTTAGAACAGATACCAAATTAGCAATTTACCGTGAGTTAACAATTGAAGTCATGCAATTAATTCTGATTACAACTTTTAATCACCTGACACCCCTTGTATTAAGTGATGACAGTGGTTAAATTCAACTTACTTTTCTCTGTCTGGCAAGTCAAGAAGCACTTTGGATCCTGAGTAGGGGGGGGGAAAAAAGCATTTTACAGTACATTAACAGCAGGGGGCGCTACAACCCCTAAACTTCAAAACAAGTCAGTTGTAGCCAATCCGAAGCCTGAATAAAATCATTGTACCCTGCTGCAGGATGAAGACGACCAGCTCGGCGTGTCCTTTCTGCGAGGCTTTATGCAGCGCCGAGCAACCGGCAGCGTCTCGCACCAGCAGGCTGACGCCGTGATGAACGCACTCCGACAACTGCGCAGCCATCACGCAACCATCAACTCAATCGTGCATATTCGAATCATGACAGTAACAAAAGAAAGGAAGTTTTGCGTGTGTTTTGTACCATGGAAAGATCCCCCGAGCTGGCGGCCAACAAGAGTGCTGTAATCAAACAAATAAACACACACAAAAAAAGGTGATATTTTTGTAGAAATTGATTGCTGAAGAGATGACATCGAAAAGATGAAATTATGTGGAATAAAATAATTGTTGAAAGGTAGAATGTGAGACTTGAAGTTGGAATTGTTTGACTCAATGGAGGAAAGCTAAAGCCTCCTTAGAAACTACTTTTATTCTGCAAATTTGGGGAATATGAATAGTTCCCAAGTTGTCCTGATTGAACTTCACATTTTGAAGTTGGAATGGTCTTAATCACTATAGAAAGGCGGTAAGAAGTGTATGTGTCAAAAAAAGAAAGAAAAAAAAAAACTCTTTTGTATTGTAAAATTTTGATATTTTTATTGTAAAAAATTGAGAATCTTGTTGTGATAATTAATTTATTTTGGGAATATCACAATTCTTGGAATGTGAACAGTTCCAAAAATGTCAGATTGAGATGAACATTTTAAAGTTGGAATGGTAAAATTCAGTGGTGAAATCTGGAGTCAAATATGCCAAATATAAATTTTACTTTGCAAATTTGGGCAATGTGAATGAATATTTCCCAAGATGTCCTAATTGAGCCTCACATTTTGAAGTTGGGATGGGAAAGATGCAGAACTTTTTTTGGTTCAATTTCTCATTTACATCAATGTTTTTTGAGTGGAAAATGTGGAATTCTGGGAAAATTGGGAATTTAAAGGGTAACAACAGTAAATCTTTTTTTTTGTGTGCTGATAAACTGGTGTCTATTAATGCTGTGGTGTCTATGTGGCCTGATCATTATTTTGACATTTTAGTTTAGCTTGTGGAAAGCTTGAATTTGGGGGAAAAGGCGCGTTTGGTGCCATCTTAAGCTTAAACACTGAGATAAACACAATTTGTCTGTTTGTCCTCCGATTACATGACAAGTTACAGACTATGTCACAGGTGTCAGAGTCTGGTCCTCGAGGGCCTGAGTCCTGCATGTTTTTGAGGTTTCTCTACTCCAACACACCTGATTCAGTTATCAGGATCAAATATGAATCAGCTGTGTTGAACGTGGGAAACCTCGACAACATCCAGGACTCAAGCCCTCAAGGACCGGAGTTTGACACCACTGGAGTACTGTCCCCCGCCACCCACTGGCTCATTCTCGTACATGCTTCCTTAAGGAATCATCCTGAATTTTGTAAATCTTTGACATTTGGAATTGTTTGAATCAGTGTAGAAATGTTGAAGCGCATGCATCCACAAAAAAATGCTCAATGACATTGCATGTTGTTTGTGCGTACCTTGTTCTTCAGGAGTCAACGGCGCACTAAAACATACACAACGTTTCACATGAAGTTAAGAACTCAAATGTGTTTTTGCTACAATGATTAATTGCTGAAAGGTCACACTTACCCAGCGTTGGGCTCCACCACCAGATCGGGCATCCCGGCTGACGACACCTGGCCCCCCGCGGGGCCCTCGTGGTCCAGGATGAACACCTCGTCCTGGCAAATTTCTGTGACAAAGTGAAGGTGCTCCTACAGATGTAAAACAAAAATAATAAAATCTTCCGAACCACGCCTTCAGGCCAAAGCAATAAAACTTTGGAGAGGGTTGAACAATTACTGGTTGAACTTTGTACCTGAGCCTTGTCGATGCGATAGAAGCGATCGGCTGAAGTGGCTGTGGAACATTCACAAAACAACAAAATCAATTGCGGGAATGATGAAAGAGCACAAACATGTTATTATTAGGGATGTTCCATTGCAATTTTTTTCAGACCGATCGATACTCGACTTTTAAGTAGTCACCGATACCGATACAACTACTAGATACATTTCCCTCCAAAAATAACAGATAATGTTAAAGAAAGAAGTTAGAGAACTATATATTTTCAATATAGTATTTTTTCAAAAAATAAGTGAAATTGATGGTAATTTTCTTTTCCTCTCATTTCTAATTTCTAGTTCCTGATTTTAGAACAGCCACAAGAGGGTGGCTGATACTGTTATCGGCCACCGTCATGAGTGCCGATACCTTAAAATAAGGCTGGTATTGGCTCTCGCCCATCCCTAGTTATTATTATTATTATTATTATTATTTTACTTACAATCCAAGAAGCTCCAACTGGAAGACAGTCTGCCAGCTGAGGTGGTTCTGGGCATCCCCCGGCTCTCATCCTGCATACAAAAAAACAAAACAAAAACAAAAAACAAGAACTTCTTCAGCAAGAACTGGTGGGAAGTAACCGAGATTTTTGGGTGCAAAGTAACTGAGTACAAATGATTTCTTGTTATACTTATTTGGATTATTCAAGTATCCATACTTGAGTATTTATTTTTCTGACATTTTACTTTTACTTACATTTGACTTAATTCAATCAATTTGAACTTAATGATGCAGCCAAGCTGACCTGATAGTACACTCTGTGGCCAAGAGAGGGCGCCTGGTGCAAGTCCTGGTGTGCACAAAGGAGATTTTGGGAAGGGCAAGAATGGAAGAGTAAGAATAAAAAAAAAAAAGAGCTAAAGCAACAAGATGAAGATGAGGATGAGGATGAGGATGAGGATGAAGATGTCACCTCTTGCAGTCTGTCAATGTAGAGTCTGCACGTCTCCAAGTCACAGTCGCCCCTCACCACCACAATACCCACTGGGACCGCTGCAATACCAACACATCAATTCAAACAAATGGACAACATATAAGAAGAGAATTGTTGCCACACAAACACACACTTACAGATGTCCCGTAGCCGCTCCTTGTCGTACTGCAGCCGGTCGTACTCGTGCAGGCTGATCCGGTTGACCCGCAGCCGAAGTCGCTCGGGGACGGCGTGAGGGCTGCGAGAAAAGCACACGAGTGTGAATGTTTGTGCAGAAAGAGACCAGCAAGTCTTATGACGTCATGTACACAAACAAAAATGTTTGCGTAGGAGTTCTTGTTAATTGATTTTTGTGTTTGTTTTTACAGATGACATGTTGTGAGCAAGTTGCTGTTAAGACACACAAAAGCGGCAGAAGCACAAAGACAAGAAAGGAAAGACGACAACATGCTGCTCGCAAGGATGCAACCATTTTAAATAATAATAAAAAAAAAACAAAAAAAAACAATCCTGATCAAAGAAATGCTATCTCTGATAGCTGAAGTTTGTCACTCGATATAATATAAATAATAAAAATAAATAAATAAATAAATAAATACATAAGAAAATAAATCGGATGAAAAAAAATATAATTTGAAAATTATATACAAAAACAATATATAAATGGAAATAAAAAAAATATATATATAAGTTACAAAAATAAAAATAAATATAAAATTAAATGTGGAAATACATACAAAAATAAATATATAAATAGAATTATGATTTCAATCAGTAAATAAAAACGCTGTGCTCCCATATTTATTTCATGCTGCAGACACTGTCAGGACAAAATGTTATTCAAATGAAGGGCGGGCCTAAGTGTGTCTAGAGTTGGGCTATGCCGTTGCAAACTGCCTTTCAATGGTCAAGTGAGCGGGCTGACGGACAAGGTAGTCTCACTGGCTTGCATGAAGAGCTCCGGCAATGGACAACAAGCTAGGACCGCCCCCCTCATTTGAATAACATTTCATCCTGACAGAGCATGTGCAGCATAAAATAAAATAAATGTGGGAGTAGAGCGTTTTATTTTTTTATATTTAATTCTATTTATATATTTATTTTTGTATTTTTTCCACATTTATTTTGTATTATTATTTATTGAATGTTTTTTATTTTTGTATTCATTTTTTACTTTTATTTATTTATTTATGGATATATATTTGTTGTTGTTTTTATTTCCATTTATATTTATTTTTCGTATTTATTTTTTTAATTATTTTTTTTATGTGCATTTTTATTTTCACTTATCATCTCACTATGTGCGCAAATCAGCTCATACTTACACACAGTGACAGTACGTTGACAGCGGGTGAGGTACTTACACAGAGAAGGAGTCGGGGGGAGCAGAGAGGCGGCGCAGATCAGCTGCACACACCTTCTGAATACTACCGCCACGCACACGCACACACACAAAGAGAGAGAGAGAGAGAGAGAGAGAGAGAGAGAGAGAGAGAGAGAACGGGGGAGGCACAGCGAGGGAGGAGAAGGATTGAAATGATGATACACGTTGCGGAGGCAGCAGAAGAGAGGAGGACAAAGAGGATGGAGAGGTGGAAAAAAGAGGTCAGTCGAGGCTGAGCAGCGTCAAAAAGTTACTGCAGCACAGTTCCGCACTCGTTAGTCACGCTGCCTTTCGCATGCCACACAAACACACGCTGCAAAAACTGACCGCAAATAAACAAAAAAAGTAATAAAATGATTAATATTATATGCAAAAATAAAAAACCCTTTAAAAAAGTAAAAAAATAAATAAAAATAAATGAAAGGTGTCGTCAGCATTTCTCTTTTCATTATGGAAGTCGAGATTTGCCGACTCATCCTTTATCTTCAACTCAAAAGCTGAGCTGATCTCAAATTCAAAATCAGAGCTGTATATAGAGAGAGTCTGGCCAACTGAAAACACGGACGCCATGTTGTTACCCTCGGCCACAGGGCGGGGCGTGTGCTCAAGCGTGCAGCGCATGAGCATGCCTACTTTCTTTCACAAACGGGGTGTACAGTTTCTTTTCTGTTTTCCCCTTGCTTTATTTTTTTTAAACATTTTATGTATTTGACAAGTCAATAATATAAGAAATACACTGAATGTATGATACAGGCTATTACTAGTATATGGTACATTTTTACTGTACATGGATTTTGATTTTTAACATTGTGAATGCTGGAAATGTATCAGTGTGCTCATACATAATAGGGATGTAACGATATGCAAACATAACGATACGATATCACTATATGAAGGTCACGATACGATAATTATCATGATATTGTGTGTGTGTGTGTGTGTGTGTGGGGGGGGGGGGGGTATTAAAAAAAGATCACAATATTGTAAAAAAAAAAAAGAGCTCATACTAAAAAAAAAAAAAAAAGCACAATATTGTGCTTTTTTGTACATACCCACAATGCATATAAACCACCTACAATCTCTAATAACAATATTGAGGCACTTATTTGCTCATGCAAGCACACATTAATCGCTTCAGAAGCAAATTAGATTCCCCTTCATCTGACAATTAGCATAGATTTTAAAGATAGAAGGCCCAAACATCCCTAATAAAAATTAAATTGCACTAATAAACTAGACACTAGAGGGTGCTCGAACTGCACAAATGGAAATCAACCTGACTTTTTTTTTAACAGATGTGTTCCTTTTATTGTGAACATGACAGCGACGATATTGTGGCAGTCTTAATATCACTATATTACATAACACATAATTTGTTCAAATAAGAGATCTGATTACATACATTTGCTGCTGTCTTTGGCTCCTGATATAACAAGCAAGATACTTGATAATAAAGCCAATTTTTTCATGGTATCAATGAATATAATGAATATAACAGGTTCCTCTAATTTGTTTGTCATGATGAATATATGGTTCTAAATTTAAATTTAAACGTGATTTCAGTGTAAGTGACAACCAAATGTCATATTTTTATTTTTATTTTTTTTATCAATGGCTTTCAATTGTGCATGTACAATATTTTGAACTTTTATTTAGGACACAAAATCCACAATAACTCATTTCCATATCATGGGTCCTGTTTTATCAAGATTTAAAATTGATAATAATTTAATTTGAAGTCCATTCACTTTTTTCAAAATTTGTATTTTCAATGATAAAAGGTCGAAGGCTGCATTGTGCAGTCCTACATACTTCAAATTGTGTTATTTTACTTGACTTTGCACAACAATGAGGTGTTATTTGCTTTCCAGTCCTCTCATTTGACTTCCACTTCCCATAATTTCCTCCTCTGTAGGTCTTCAGTGAACCGATGCATCTTAATAGCGCTGGAACATGAAAAGGGAAACATCTCTTGCAAAACACTACGAAATCCCAGCAGCAGGGTAACAACACGGCGTCCATATGTCATGTGACCAGCAGTTGACCAATCACAGCGTAGTAGCTCTGAAACAGTTGGCCAAACTCTCTCTATCTACGACTCTGTCCAAAATGATGCAACACCGCCATCTACTGGCATTTACCAATTATTACTGCTGCTTTGTCTTTCTTTCAGATATAATTTACAAGTTTTTGCAGCACACACACACACACACAAAGAATATTAGTGCAGTGCGGGGGTGGAGAAGTGTTAGTTGCTACGCACGCACGTTCACACATTATTGACAGGAGTGGACGCCACGAACTTAGCGTGCGGAAGTGCGTGCGTGACTCACTCGTTAAGCAGGGGCACCGAGGTTCGTCGCTTGCTCTTCTGGACCATATTGGCCTGGTTGCGCAGCGAGATGCGCAGCGTGGACGGCGCCAATCGGCACGGCTCACCATCCACCTGCGCGAGCGGTGGGACGAACGTCAACCGAGTCGGAAAAAAAGTCTTCGAGTACAAAATACTCGATCGGACCCCAAAAATCAAAACTCATGCTGAGGGTCAACGAACCTGAACGGGCACGGTCTTGAACGTGGTGAGGACCACCTCTCGGCACTGGTGCAGCCGCTCGCCGTGACCGCCCACCTGCAGCGCCGCCTGGAGGACACAATGTGAAACAATGGTCAAACACAAACTCCTCCGTGCACTATGTAAGTCACTCGTTGTTGCTGTGTCCAAATATGGTCATTTTTACTGCATTTTTCCCCATAAATTGGTATAAGAACAAAATATATTACAATAACATATTGTTAAGAAATTTATGTTTTTGACTTGATTTGCTTATTAACTCATTTACTCACAAAAACGTATAAATATGTTCTATTTTAAATGTTTTAAGTCTCCCAAAGACGTATTTATATGTTTTATGTTTTTTTTTTTTAATGCTAAATAGGGGTGTGAATTGCCTAGTACCTGACGATTCGATTCGTATCACGATTCACAGGTCACGATTCGATTCGATACCGATTAATCCCGATACGAATTTATAAGTCGATTGTTGCGATTTTTTTCATTCAAATTTAGAAAATACTAATCAGTAAGCTTGTAGAGTGTAAGATTTATATGAAAATGTATTATTTATTTATCTGAAATTTCAGTCTTATGGAGGTTGTAATCTGTTTCATGTTTGAACAGCATTAAAATAAAATATTAAGGCTTAATGTTCCGTTCATATAACATTCTTCCATGCTCAAGGTGTGAATCCTAACCCGAAGTCAGACGTTTTGTTGAATATTTTTCCATTAAAAATGGAAGTTTAAAAATCGATTCACACACACACAAAAATAAATAAATAAAAATAAAAAAGGCAATGATGATAAGACGTTGAATCGGTAAGACTACCGAATGAACAATTCTGAGCTCTTAAAAAAAAAAAAAAAAAAAAAATCGTTTTTTTTTTTTATTGAATCGATTTGAGAATCGCGCGATGTAGTATCTATATGTAGTATATTTGTGAATAATGATGAAACTTAGCTATATTCTAATGATGATTGCTGCAAAACAGAAACAGATAGAAATATACTTTTTTTTTTTAATGAAAGAAGAGACTCTAATCTTTCTTTTGGTAGGTTCCATGTTTTTATAGCAATATTCTGTGGGCCTTGCAAAATCAGTCAAAATCCAGTAAAACAGCCAGGAGTGAAGGGGATTGCTTCTGTGAAAATGGCTGGGAGTGAATGAGTTAAGGAATAACCTTGCGGCCAAAAGTGCATCATACCAGCGAGGCCATGGTGAAGCCGATGACCTCGATGCAGCCGTCGTCGTGGCGCTGCGGCTCAAAGTCACGGTGGTCGCCGGTGTTCCCCCAGGGCATGGTGCCCGCGCAGTACCTGAAGCAAGCGGAGGGCAATTAGCGCTCATGTCGTGTCCACTCAGTCTGGATGACCGCCAGGCCAGAAGGACAAAAAACAAACAAACAAACAAAAAAAACATACCTGGGAATGTTTAGAAAGACGATGCACTGGAATTTCAGCTCCTGGATCTTCGGAGTCAAGTCGGTGCCGTCACACTGCAAAGCACGCGCACCAAATCTAATTAATTGAATTCATTTTGTTAGCAAGCTTGACTCAATTGACGTGTATCACAGAAATGAATTGAAATACTCCCGAAAAAGAACCCAGCCATTTTCAAATTCATTTTTAATTAGCCATCAAAATCAACCCATTTTTCTCCTTCTCAGGTGGCGGCCATTTGCTGTCGGGTCATGAGCTGTGCTGAGCTCATGAACTGTGATGTCATTTTTAGTTGACAGCAAGTTACAAAATGGCCGCACCCTGAGATAGTATCAATCAGAATGCCGCATTTAGATTAGTAGGACCTATACAACACATTGTAAAGAAAACTTTTCGGTTGACTTCCCCTTCAAATAAGAAAACTAACACTGGATTCAATGAAATCATAATTACAAATGTAACAGTTTGATTTCATGTAGTATGTACTGTACTCATGTGCTGGATGTGCCATCTATAAGCAACAACAATGATAACACCAAGCTGACATTTAGATTTATATTTTTGTTTTTAAATCTTTGAATATGTTTAATCGACTTACTTACCATATAGTGTATGTTAACCTACAACCTATTGAATTGATTTTGGCATGGAGAGAAAGTCTGGACATCCCTAGTCGGAGAAATAATAGATTTTTTTTTTTTAACTTTATCTTTTTCTGTTGGAGAAGGATGAGCTCCCTCCTCTTCACTCGAAGCAACCTCGGAACAAAGGATGCAAGCCATGCAATATTTGGTGTTCGAATTAACCTAGCATAACTGGGATTAAATGTTATGCTGGCTCCCTCTAGTGGGAAGTGAAATCATCACTTCTGTCTGTTGTCGTGATTTTAAGTTCCATACATTTGTATGGAATCTCTAAGAACATTTTGTTTTTGAACACTTATTTATTACAATATTTATTTGTGGCTTTTCTATATTCAAGTGCAATAAGTACGCTTCCTGTTCAAGCTAATTTTCAATCCTTCCAATTTGTCAAATCCCACAATGTCATTCACAGACACGGCCAACGTGAAAGCGATCCGCCGAGAGCGTGTTTGCACTCACCACCACTCGGACGTGCTTGGACAAGTCCCTCGAGCTTCTCTGGAGGAAATCTGAGAAGGCGGCCTGGCAGCCACACAAGCACAAAACACACACACATATATTGAAGAGAGAAAAGAGCTTGTTACATTAAGAAAAATCGAAATAGAAAGTTTTTAATGAGGCAATGGTGAATGATTCTAATACTGCAAGCATGGGGCAGCTAAAGTCATTTTTTAACTTAACTACTGGCACAAAACCAATTGAAAATATCAATTTGCCTTGTAACGTTTTTTTCTTTCTTTCCATCTGTGTAGATTCTCAGATCATCATAATCCACAAATGAAGGCAACTGAACTTTTTTTTTTTTTTTTTTGGCAAATTAGTGTTGTTTTTTTTCTTGTTTTCCAAAATAGTTCAAGAAATGGTAGTAGGCTTTATAAGTTTATTAGGATTAATTGTAGCAGTTGACAACTGGCACACAGATTCGCCTCACCACAAAAAGGGAGTTGTTCTACTAGTGCACTAAATTGTCTCGCTACTGAGGACAAAGAGCATACTAGTACATATATGGACAATCAACGCACTAGTAGTATGTTGAATATACATTGAAATGCCGTGTGTGTCAAAAGCGAGACTCACTCCTGCATAGAACATCTTGTTGCGGAAGCGACTGTTAAACTTTTCAGGGTTGGCCTCTGGAAGAGAAAAAGAGCAAATAATGGACATGAGATCAACATACAGGGAGAGAGGGTGGTTAAAAATAGAAGGAGAGCGAGGAGGAGGAGGAAGAGAAATGGATTCCACTCACCTCTGGACTCGTGGAACTCCAGCGTGACGTGAGCGTCGAAGCCCAGGCTGAAGTAGTTGTTGAACACGTTAAGGGGCAGCTGAGGATGCCACAAAAAATACCTCACAGCATTGAAGGACACTTCTTCAAAATATTCACACCACTCAGGACATCTTAGAGACTATTACTCAAATTCCTACATTTCCCACAATTCCACATTTTACATCATCTTTACCATTGAAGTGAATGGAGGTGCATAAATATTTTACAAGTTGTTGATTTGCACCATTCCAACAACAAATTGTTTAAGTGCATTGTGTAAATCCACATATTCCCCAAATCACAAAATATTTGACATCGGTTGAAACCATTCCGACTCAAATTTGGCCAGCTCTGTCAAAATATCTTCTCACATTTTCACAATAAAATTTCCAAATAAAGAGATATTTGACATATTCACCTAGTCCTACCTCATATGCTCAACTGATCCACACCATTCTCATTCCAAACTGTTCAGCTCACTCAGGATATCTTGGGAACTATTTCCACATTCCAGTAATTTCCATGTTCCCAAATTTTCACACTGTTCACAGTATCTTCACTAAACAATTACCCAAAGTTTCACAGTAAAATTTAGGGATGTTGGATGCCACTTTTTCAGACCATTACTTTGGTAATTCATTCTTTGAGTACTCACTGATAAAGAGTCCCAATACCTTGAGTAATTTGGATATACCGTATAAAGTTTAATTTAACACAATGACAAAAAATTGTGAAGAGCTTTCTTTTTGATGCAGATGATGGTTCGCTGATGTGTCAAATTGACGCATTACAGTGCCAATTACTGCTGAGGTGGACTCACTCAATGTCAGATTTTTTTCCCCTTAAGTAGCGATGAATGGTATCGGCAGCCACCATGAGTACCCGATTCCTTAAAATAAGTCTTGTATCGCTACTCCATCCATATTTCCTTCCACATTTCCCAAATGATTCAAACCACTTCAATTGCAAACGGTTTCATTCATTCAGAACATCTCCACAACAACCATTTCAACTTCAAGCAAAATATCCTATATTTCAGAAATTCAATTAATTTAGCATTTCAGATCATCGTCAACTGTTCAACATTGACATTTCTCCACAAATTTGGATTTTTTTTTGTTTTTTTTGTTTTGTTTGGCATTCTCCCGACGGCCGTTGTTTCTTGTTTACCTTCTGTGTGCCATCTTCGGGCTGCTGTTCGGCACTGCTCTTCTCCACCTGCAGGTTCCACCTGTCCAGCTGCACCACCGAGCCGTCCTCCACGTGGCCCAGAACCTTGGACACAGGTTCGTCCGTGTAGCCCTGCGGAGCGGACGGGAAGCCGAGGTGAACGCGTGGCAGGATGTGACCTGCCCGTTCATGTACAGTATTAATTGCAGCGGGTGAACTGTCTTAACTCATTCACTCCCAGCCATTTTCAAAGAAGCAAGCCCCTTCACATAATATTGTGTTCTATTGCTATAAAAACATAGAACCTACCAAAAGAAAGATTAAAGTCTCTTCTTTCATCAGGAAAAAAAGTATATTTCTATCTGTTTCCGTTTTGCAGCAATTATCATTATAATATAGCTAAGTTTCATCATTATTCACAAATCTATTTAGAATTGTGAGTAATTGAGCTTTTTTTTCCCCAACATAGCCTTGGTTGATCTCTTATACTCTGCTGCCACCTGATGGCCGTTTTTGTAATAACTACAATTTCTTTAACCGTTCTTTGCAGTTGAGAGGCTGCATCAAAGCCTTCTGTATGCTCCAGCATAAACAAAAACATATAAATACGTCTTTGGGACACTTAAAACAGTTGAAATACAACACTTTTATACAGTTTTGGAAGCAAATGGGTTCATTGTGAGGACAAAGAGTGTAGTAGTACATATAAGACAATTGAGCCCACTACATTGATTGATTGATTGAATTATTTTTTATTTTATTATCTGTTCTTATTGCTGCTGAAAGTCTAAGTCTAAGTCTACACAGAGGTGGAATAAAACCTCAAATGGCCTGTCAGAGATTGGGAACGGTGAACTGACATCATGCAGAGAAAGAAAAAATAATCTCCTTATGACACAAAGGTCAAGCGTGGTGGATAGGATGCACAGGAAGAAGGCTCGCATAAACTTCCTGGAATGTGGCCGAGGGATTTTTGTATGGACAAAAGTATTGGGACCACCACATGAACCGCAATAAACTCAAGTTACATTTTACCCAAATATTAACTTAAATTGCATCTACTTAGCTCAAAAAGCTTCGATTGCATGTTTTTGTTGTTGTTGCTTTTTAACTAGCACACAAAATTACACTATAAAGCACACAAACCAAAGTGCATTTATTTCCGTTTTGAAGGTACGAGTAAGTCAGTCAAGGTTAGGAACTCACCCCACCCCAGTTGAGCGTCCTGGCGAGGTCATTTCCTGTTCCCAGAGGAAGGACGGCCACCGGAGGCTGGGGGTTCATCTGTAGCTCGTCCAGCGTGGACAGGATCCATCCCACCTACGCACACAAGCATGCGCACACAAGGTATAAGCTGCGGGTATTTAAAGAAGCAAATTGCAAGCATAAAATGTATTTGGAGGCGGGGCCTGGCGAGGTGGCGTGGGACATCAGTGATGGGTTTTACTGTTCTCTCACTGGTAATAGGCAGGCAGAAAATTTGTGCTTTGCCAAGAGCACTGTTGAAGTGAGTTGAGGAGTTTTGTTTTGATAAAAGCAACGCCTAGACCTCATTTTGCATGCAGTCTTGTGGCATCTACAGGCAATTATAATAAATTTTACAAGGGGGGAAACAATTACTCATAGATTTTTGACCTACACAAAACAATGACTTAAAAAAAAATCTGCAGCAATAAACTGTAATATAGTATCAACAAACTTTACCGTGCCGTCTCCACCGCAGGCCAAGATCCTCAAGTTTGGCACTTTTCGATACAAATCCAACCTGAGAGTGGGAAAGGTGGGAAAAGCCGAGAGGCCTGGTTGAGTGATGAGAAATGATTCATGACCCGTTTGTGAGTAGGTAACGTTTCACAGGTGAGGGGATGAAGACACACGTGTGCGATGAAACAGTAACAGATGACGGCTGGGGACACTCACGCCTCTCGAAGGCCGCCCTGCGACAGGTCGAAGACTTGCCGCGGGTTCAAGATCCACATGAACATCTGGAGCACTTTGGCGCCCTGCGGACCGGAGGCAGATGGGGTTGGATGAACTCTGACCTCTATGCTGGCCATGTGTCCACCTCGCGTCCTTATTTTGGAGTCATTTTAGCTGACATTTGGCAAAGGTGGAGATTTTTGTCCTGTTTTCCAGTTTCCAACTCGTGCTCTTTAACTAATTCAAAACCATAAACGTGTAAACACGTTTTTCAATACTTTGTCCTTCACTCCCAAAAACGTCTTTACACATTTTTTTGTTTTTAATGCACGACCATACAGAAGGCTTTGATGGAGCTTCTGAAATGAAGAGGTGGCTCAAAGCAATGGTAGTTACTACAAAAAAAATGGCCAACAGGCAGCAGCAGAGTATAAGAGATCAGCCAGGGCCATGTTGCAACAAGCTCTTTTTGCCAGTGTTTTCAACAGGTTTGTGAATAACAATTGCTGCAAATTGGAAACAGATACAAATATACTTTTTTTCCTGATGAAAGAAGAGACTCTTTTCATAGGGTCCATGTTTTTATATCAATAGAACACTATATTCTGTGGGCCTTGCAAAATCAGTCAAAATCAAATATAACAGCGAAGGGGGTTGCTTCAGTAAAAATGGCTGGGCGTGAATGAGTTAACTAGATCCATATATTGTTTATTTAGTGCGCCAACCTGGTTGCCTCCACTCTTTGGGTTGACGAAGACCAGGATGGGTTTCATGAGCGGCGAGGGGAGTGGCTTCAACATGAACGGTCGCCATTTGGATTCCTGAGAAAAGCCAAGAGACCAAGTGAGATTTTCAGGCGCATCAGTTGCAGAAAGGTATCCGAGAATTGAACTAGTCACTTACGTCCAGTCCCTTCTTGCTGGTCCTGCGCTTGAAAGACGTCCGCTTTTTCCTCCTGGCCGAGTTCTTGAGCGAGTTCTGCACACGGTTGAGTGGTTGTGCGATTAGCGCTTAGCGTTAGCGGTTAGTGTGCTAGGTGGATGCGAATTTGTGCGCGTGCCTGCGGTTTCCTGACTTTGATGATCCACGACGGAGGCACGATGACTCCGGCGTGGGCCCCCAGGGAGCACGGCTCCTCGATCTGGTGCAGCATGAAGCACGTCACCTTGTTGTGGAACTGCGTACGTAACAGACAAGACTCCAGTTATTAGCTTCAACTTGTTACTCAGGTTGTTTTGCAAGACTTACCCAACTTATCATTTTTTATTTTTTTTTTAAGTCCAATCGTACTTCATGTTTTATTTTTAAAAGGCATCATATTGTTTCATATTTCCTTCATCATATTGTTTAGTCCAATTGTACATTCATGTTGCATTTTTTAAAATTGCCTTACATTGTTCTTTTACAAACAACTTATTTTTGTATTTATAATATATATTGTGTCATTTTTTAAGCCTTTCTGTACATCATGTTTTTAGGTCAGCTCTACATCATGTCATAAAAAAAGCCAGATTACACATTTTGTTTTGTTTTACATTTCTTACTAGACATCATGGCATTTGTAAGAATGCCTTATTATACAGGGTCAGGCAAAATGATATGACACATTTGTAGGTTTAATAAAAGTCAAAATAAAGAAACCAAAAAGTGTTTTTATTTTCGAAAACTACGTATAATGCCATTTTTTTCCATTTAATGCTTGTTTTGTGTCTGTATAGTGCCATTATTTTTTGTTTCTTTTTCAGTTGATGCCATGAATTGGACTGATGAACATTACGCTTTCATTGTGGAAACGTTTATCAAAACAAACAAATCTGTAACTGCAACATAACGAGCGTTCGTTCCCTTTGCACTTCAAACTTGGCAGACATGATCCTGTACCAGCTCGTAACACAATCTTGTTATGGTTTACCAGCTTCAGAGCTACTGGATCTGCAAAGAAACGTTTGTGAACGCCTTCAACAGTGTGTAGACAGTGTGTAGACAATACACAATACATGCCATTTTTTAATGCCTTACACTAGATCATGTTTTTTTTGTCTGACTATGCACCATATTTAAAAAAAAAAAGCCTTACTAAAAGCAAGTTGTTTTTTGAATGCCTTACTTGGCATGATTTCTAAATGCTTTAGTATAAAAAATAGTTTTTTTTCAACACCTTACTGTATACTTCCTGTCATTTCAGTCTGACTATACATGTCAGCTTTTCAAATGCCTTAATATCCAACATGTATGTTTTTTTTTAAATGTCTGACTATAAATAATCTAATTTCTAAAACCTTAGAAAAACCTTACGGCAAGGGATGGGTGAGTACTGATACCAGGTATCGGTATCCTTGCAACAGTGGCTGATACCAGTATCAGCTCATGAGAACTTGCACTGGTATCGGTTTGGACTAAACATCCCTACTTACTATACATCACGTTTTTTTAGTCTGTTTGTTTTTTTACTTGCCTTGCTATACCTGTGGATCGAAAAGAACAACCTGCCTATCTTTAACATGAGCTTCCTATACCATCAGGTACATTTTTTAGTCCAACTTGTTGAATGCTTATCCAGTATTAAGTGCAAAAACGAAAGTAGCTGCGATGGTTTCACATAAATAAACACAAATTTCACCCACACACTTACAGCCTGTTTACACCACGAACAGCTGATGGCAATAATTTCTTTACTGTGGAAAAACTTCTGTTGAAAGCTCTGTGGAAAAACACACAGACAGAAATAGATGGCGCTAACACGTTTGGACTATAATGCGTTCACATTTTGCCAGCAACCTTTCCACACTGTTTGCACTTCCCCTCCTGCCTCCGCCGGTGCACCCAGTGATGCCTCAGCACGTTCTGCTGCCAGAGACAAGACAAACTCGGCGTTACGCGTTTCCGTCAGTTCCACTCGTGCGTCGAGTGACTTACGTCTCTCAGGCACCGCGATCCTCCCTCTCTGAAAGTTGGCTTGCACCTGAAGTTGATCTTGAGCACAAGATAGAAAATACATGTCAGGTTAGTAGGAGTTTTTACACCCAGCGTGTCGGCGCGTGCGCGTTACCTTTTCGAGCTGCTCCATGCAGCTGGTGTGAACGACGATTTTGCAGGCGGCGCACTTTCTCCTGGGTGCAGACTTCTTCAAGTAGAAAAAAAAAACGTGCACACGTAGTGAGATGTGCACTGTATAAACACGGGCAAGCAGTATATAAAAGGACAAGACATACAACAAAGTTGTGGTTGACTCGCAATACAATAATGCTTAAAGTTAAAGGTTTTTCGAAAGCGTTCGGTGAGCTGGGCTTTTGTTTGCCATGAATGAATGAAGAAGAAGAAGAGAAGAAAATAGAAGCTACTGAAAATGGACTTAAGTGTAGACGGTATCAGACTGTCAGTGAGTGAGCGCTCCGTTAAGTCTTTAATGGGTGAAGCACCTTATTTGGTAGCTGGAGTGAGTATTTTCTCGCACATCCCACTGTGTGGCAGGGCAACCGTCTGAGCCAATTTAAATATCTAAGATGAGTTCATCTGGAAAAGCGCAAAATGACCTTAAAATGGCCGCTTCAAAACAAAATGGCTGATATCGCCCCTTGAGACTTTTTTTTTTTTGCAGGTTTACTCATGATAGACATGTTAAGTGATACTTGGCTGCAGGAGCTCAATTTTCTAACACAATTGCAGGTGGTGCATGTTTTGTGGGTCGACTTGTGATAGGCATGTTTACCAAGTTTCGTGCTGCTCAGTCAAACTGGCTTCGGAGCTGAATAAAAAAATAAATAAATAATAATCCAATAGGCAAGAATCCTTGGACTTGAGCCCTAAAATGGCCGCTTCAAAACAAAATGGTAGATTTCCTGTGTGTTTTCAGGAATTTCATCTCGACTTGAGTCAGGATAGACATGCATGCCAAAAATTGTGTTCCAAAGGGAAACAGGTTGTGAGGGTTGAATTTTCAAAAACATTTCTCAAAGCAAAAGCATGATCACGCCGGCAAAATATGTTTTTGAGTATCGGAGAGCACTCAAAAAATGTTTTGGCCTAGAAATCATGACCATAATCAAA
The DNA here is from genome assembly GCF_051991245.1 of Festucalex cinctus. NCBI lineage: Eukaryota > Metazoa > Chordata > Actinopteri > Syngnathiformes > Syngnathidae > Festucalex > Festucalex cinctus. The sequence continues at coordinate 9,712,035 of NC_135426.1, forward strand.
CATCCAGCGACATGTGACAGACAGCCTTCACACGGCCACATTCCACTCACTGAGCATAAGAAGCAAGGCGCTTATTCATTTCAGAGGCGGCTCGTCAACACGAGGTCACCGCGTCCTTTTCTAGCCCTGACGGAATATTCATCTCATTGAGGGCCAATTCACTTCTGCTGCACTCCTTTTTACAAGTGTGCGTGTGCGTGTTCGTGCCACATGACGCGACTCTTCTCAGTCGCTCCTCCAGTGCCTAAAAGCAGAGGTGGGGGACTCACCGCGGCCTTGACGAGGCAGGTGTCCTCTCCCAGGTAGCACAGCTCGCCCGAGCAGCTGGTCTCCATCCACAGGTGGTCCCCGTTCACCGCGTTCTCCTGCCGGGTGAGATTGAGAGTTTAGATTAGCAGCGGGTAAAGTCAAGAATTTACAATATAATATCATCATTTGTTGCCTTCTTTAAGGTGATTAACCTTGCTGTTACATTGTGAGTTAAACTGACTCCTGCAAACGTAGCAAATTTTGGGTTATCATCAGAATTTGTAAAATGTTCACAGACAGTTTTTACTTGTCACAAAGAAATTGTTCAGACAAATTTTGACTGTCTGCAAAGGTCTTTTGAAACCTTTTACTAACCCTGACGAAATCCCCCAATTAGCTACATTTGCACGCATTTGTTGCTCAGTGAGATACAGGGTACTTTTCATTTATTGATTTATTTAAATTTCCACTTTATAAAAGATGATGATGGCCCTTGGAACTCCCTATATGTTTTATTTTTTGAAATTAATTTTAAAACATTAAGAAATATGTTGACATTTTGGAAAACTTTATGTTAGAGATTTGATAGGAAGAGTCTTCTTGCAAAGGGAGTGTCAGGTTTAGCATTTTGTGTGTGCAGTATTGAGAAAGCCATTATTGTATTGAGAAATGTGTGTTGACAAACGTGAAAAACTGTAACAAACATGCATAATGGCATTTCAACAATTATTATTATTATTATTTTTTATTTCAACGCTATTTTCTTTTTGACTGCAAATTAATATCGGCTTGAAATATTGGTTATCGGCCTCCTTGACTACTAATAATCAGTATTGGTATCGGTGCTAAACTATATCGATCTGTCACTCATACTTACTCCTTACACATCTAGCCTTTTTTAAGCCTCATCTTCATCCCTGGAACTCCAAAGTTAGCCTCGCCTTAGCTCAATGATATCACCTTTTCACTTAAACTGCCAGCGTCCCTCGTGAGAGTGCTCCACCAATGCGTCAAGCACATAATTGCTTCTGCCGAGTGGGATGCCACTTGTTTGGACATACACGACCCACTAAAATCAGCCCTGATGTTTTACTAATGAGCAATCATTGAGATCATTGATTGCATACGACAGTGTATGCGTGTGTCGTGCAGAGCGCTAAAGGCCAGCTATGACGTGAAGGAAGCGTCCCTCCAGGCAGAGCCACAGCAGTCGTCAGATGAATGCTGATTTGCACCTTCCAATGAAAATCATGCAGCACATGTAGTAGTGCTGAGTGCTGTCGTCAATTGAGAGCACAAATTTGACAACACAGGAGCACGTGGACGGTATATTCTCACAGGCATATTTTCTTTATCCTCTGCATGGAACTAATACTGTAGATTTGCTTCCCATCAGTGGCTAATCAATAATCTATCATGGGTTTGGTGAGCTGTAGTTAACCCAACAAAGAAGTGCCCAGAAATTGTTTGACTCCAAAATAATGATGGAAAAAGTGGCTTGTCTTTTTTTTTTTTTTTTTTTTTGATCTTCTGCCTCCACAAATGTAAATGCTTCTTCCTTTGAAGATCCATTCGTGCGCCGACTATATGCCGCAGTCGACTAAAAATAGCTGCACACACGCCTTTCTGACGTTTAAAGCCACTGTAAAGAATTCGGCATCAGTTTAGTCGCCGGCGCCGCTGCTGTCTCTTAATAGGATTGTTACACACACACACAAAAAGTGTATATTTTGAAAACATTGTGATGCAACCGCACTATATTCTCTTGAATTGCACCTCTTTGAAATGGAATAGAAAAATGAACATCAAAGTGCTGGAGCGGCGTCGGAGTGGTGATTTGTGGCTCAAGTGCTGTTAACTCATTCACTCGCAGCCATTTTCACTGAAGCAACCCCCTTCGCTCCCAGCTGTTTTACTGGATGTTGACTGATTTTGCACAGCACACAGAATGTTGTGTTCTATTGCTATAAGAACATGTAACCGACCAAAAATAAAGATTAGAGTCTCTTCTTTCATCAGGAAAAAAGTATATTTGTATCCGTTTCCAATTTGCAGCAATTATTATTCACAAACCTGTTGAAAACACATGGCCTGGCTGATCTCTTATACTCTGCTGCCACCTGTTGGCCATTTTTTATAATAACTACCACTACATTTCTCTGTTTCCGTTTTCCAACAATTAGCATTAGAATATAGATAAGTGTCAGCATTATTCACAAATCTGTTTAGAATTGTGGGGAAACAGTAAGTTTTCAGCATGGCCCTGGTTGATCTCTTATACGCTGCTGCCACCTGCTGGCCGTTTTTGTAATTACTACCATCGCTGAGTTGAGAGGCTACATCAAAGCCTGTATGCTCGAGCATGAAAATAAAAAAAAACGTATAAATACGTCTTTGGGACACTTAAAACATTTAAAATAGAACATATTTAAACGTTTTAGGGAGCAAATGAGTTAATAATGGGCCACCAGGCAGCGGAGGGCTTTAAAATGTCTTAAACGGAAGAGGAGTCAGGAATAAAAAAAAATCTGCATGGTGTAACTAACGAAAAAGGACATTCAACAAGATTGATACTTTTGATATTTTAAACACTTCTACTTGGTTACGCATGTGTAAAAACAGATGACGTGGATACAAACCACAAAAAAATATAAAATTGATCCAAGAAATAATCTTAAAAAAAAAAAAAAAATGTTTTTGAAAATAGTTTCACCCACCCACCACTTATTAAACTTTTTAAAAAGAGGCGGAGCCAAGTGAGGTCAAGTGTGATATTGGCGAGCCTGTGTGTGAGTGTCTGGATGTGAGCAGTGGTAGACAGCAGCTCCTGCATGAGATCTCCAGGAAAAACTCACACCCAAACGCTCATACATTATTCACTAGGCCACGCCCCTTAAAGGCACGTATCCAACACAAGGATACAGCCGTACGTACTGTAATTTCATAAGATCGCCGTTTTTCTTTTATTACGATCTTTTTCTTTGACTGACCGTCCAGTCCATGCAGGTGCGAGGCTCTTTGGTGGGCCCGTTGGAGGGGGGCAGGGCCTGTGGCGGGCCCAGATGCTGCAGGCCTGAGCGGGAGATGGCTTTCCTGGGAGAGGACACAAAAATCAGCATTTACACCCTCCATTTGAAATTACTATGAAATTGTATGTATTTATTTCTAACAGCCTTGTGTTATTTTTCTAGTTTCAATTGGCTCAACTGCTTTCAGCATGTGGCTGTTGGATATTTTTGTCCAATCGGATTTGTTTCAATAATTGCAAAATGATCGGCGGTATTAAGTGGTTGGTGTTGGACCCAGTGAAGGGCTAAGTAATAAAGGGGCGACCCTCCACTGGTTGATTGGGAAGCAAAAAAAAAAAAAAAAGCACAGTCATCCACTCGGTCGGTGTCAAACGTGTCGAAATCACAGCGAGAACTCCTTTGCGGAATTAATTATTCATGGCATGCCCGCACACATTGGGCCGGCTTCCGCTGGAGGAGGAAGGAGCGGGAACAGCTTGCGGCAGAGCTTGCCAGCCTGCCAGCACTTTCAGCTTTTCGGACGTTCTGTCACCAGGATGACTCAGCCATCGTTCATTTGTGCCAGTCAAATCCGTCCTTCTAATCCAGGTCCATTCAGGTCTTCAGGTCTGTGTTGATATTTGTCCGAGGTGGAAGCGTGGCATCATGGGAGTTGCAGTCTTTCAACTCTAATCAACATTTCGAAGCAATGTGCAACTTTATAACTTCAGTGCATTTGATACATGTGCATGGAATAATAATAAAAAAAGAAAAAAAAGATTCAGTATTTAGTTATTGTTATTATTATTAAGCTATTATAAAATGTGATTTTGCCACAGGGCTGAGTTTGCTTTCAATATTTAATTGGTCATGTTTATGTTTGGTAAAGCTACATTAGCTTGTTAGCCACCACAATCAATCCATAGACATAGATACACAAGTATCATCGCACAATAGTTCAGAGAAGAATGGGGGGGGGGGCAAAAAAAGAGTTGAAGTGATGTTGCGCGTTATTCCTTTAAAGAACAAATAATGGTCTATAGATTGTAGGCTACTTGTGGTCTGGAATGAATGGACTGATTTGTAGCAGCTAACAAGCTAACAGATCTTTAATAATCAAACTCAGTCCTGTGGCCAGTTTTTCAGTTTTGGATTTCCTATAAACGACTTTTTTTTTTTCTTTTTGTGAACAAATGATACAGGGACTCATGCGCCAACCCGTTTAAGTTTCATTGCGCGTCCGGGCCGACTGCCTCAAACTGTCAAGCCGGAGGACAAAGAGGAGTCTGTTTACACACCCTGTAACCTGATGACATACGCACACACACGTACAAACACACAAGACTCCTGGGATAAAAATAGTATTGCGTGGGTGACAACGGCAGAAACGCAAGGACGTATGCTGACTGGACATAAGCCACACTGGAATAAAGGAACCCCCCCACATACACACACTAACACATTCAGACTTCATCCATCCATTTTCTTGAACGCTTATTCCTCACAAGGGTCTTTGGAATGTGGGAGGAGACCGGAGTACCCAGAGAAGACCCACGCGGGCACGGGGAGAACATGCAAACTCCACCCAGGAAGGTCTGAGCCTGGACTCGAACCGGAGACCTCAGAACTGGGAAGCGGACGTGCTAACCACTCGACTACCGTGCCGCCCCATTCAGACTTCATGTGAGAGGCAAATAACAAATGCTGTTAACGTGACCTATTGGTTGGCTCTGTGTTTTCATATCACCTGCTGCTCATGCGAGCGTGTAGCACAAGTGTGTTGACGGCCAATAGGAGAGAGTGAAAGTCGGGGCTTAACGAGATGTGACCTAGAAATGACGATGCTTCACCTGCTCACCACACACAAACAAACACACACAGACACGCACACGCAAGTGAACACACAAAGTGGCAGGGCAGCATCAAGTCTGAGTGAGTCCTAATCTACTAAAAGCAGACGACATGTCAGGCATTAAGTCTGGCTCCTAAAATTATTCATGGGGAAAAAAAGGATAAAAAGTGTTGACGAGTGGTGCTAACACATTTTTGATGTACAGTTCAAGTACAGTGAAACCCTATTTAACAAAGAGACTAAAATAAACCTTTTTAAATATAAATATTAAAGACATTTAAACATCTTCAAAAACACTTTTTAAAGCATTCTTTATCGCTTGTTGTCAATCGAAAAAAAACCAAAAAAAAACGGACTACTGCTTTAACTTTTACTTTGAGGAAATGAAAGGAAGAGTCTCGCTTGCACAGATCCCCAAATATATCCAAATATACTGGAGAACAGACACAAATATAAAGAATATTTGGTTGTACCGGTATATATGAACAGCCAAACATTCAACCAAACTTTATATCTTCTGCTAGCTTAATGCTAACTAATGTTAAATACTGCTAAATGCTAAATGCTAATGCTAAATTAGCTAAATGTTAAATGTGAAGAACACTGATTTGACCGGCCCCCCAAAAACATAAAAATTGAGATATTGATATATTCTAATTCTGCACTTAATTCCCTTTAAAATGATATATAATGCATGGACATGCCTAAAAAATTGACAAAGTTACAGCAGTTTTAATGTTGGAAGGTTGAAATCTCTACTTTTGAGAAAAAGGGGTTCAAGTTTTGTTACTTGCATCTTTCAAATGTCCATAGCAACCAGTAATTTAGGAAAAATATATGAATCTGAAATTTTCAGGAACTAATAATATATCAGTGGAAAGTCAATTCCAATAGCAGGCAAGGTCATCGTTCGAGATTTTAACCCTTTGAATGTTTTGGAAGTTTGACCTCTCAAGAGATGAAATCAGCCTCAACTTTGAAGATTACATTCAGCTTACAATTCAGCTTCTGAGGCATCAGCCAAAGTTTGGTTTCTCACTATACGCGGCAGGACTCGGTCTTCATCTCCCAAATTGAAGGGCGGTTTACTGTATCTAAAAATACACAATGCTTATCCATAGTCAAAGAACACCAATGATTCTTCCTTCTGTATGCGCTCATCCTCCTCCCCGCAGAGGTGGGCCGTTGGCGTTGCCGTGGCAACGGAGCAGCGGGATGGCAGTGGGCTCATCCGGTAAATATGCAGACGACGGCCGAGTATCCGCCGCGTGTCTTTCAAATATTCAAATGACACGTTAGGTAGGTGTTGTCATTATTCATTGAATATCCTACTCGCGCACTCAATTGCCCGTGTACTAGTATGCGCTTCTGGTGCACCGTTTGTTCCAGTGCTCTCAATTGTCTTACTAGCGTGGAAAAAGAGCATACTAGTACTGTACATAGAGAAATGAGTGCACTAGAAGGTTCCGGAACACCTCACTGGTGTTGAAGTGATTCGCTTGAAAGACAACACGGCTCTCGCTGGCGGCATTTGAACTTTTTCAGCGGTGCTTTCACGACAGATGACAAAGCAGCTGCAAGTGGGAGGAACCCGACTCAGCATCCTCCGACTTGCCCAATGCCAGAGTCCATTTCGACACGACTACGCAGGATGAGGAGGAGGACGAGGAGGAGGACGAGGAGGAAGACGAGGAGGATGAGGAATGTGGGCTCAGCAAGCAGACCTTATCTCTAAAGCGCAGCCAAATTCATTTTGCACAGATTTGACTGGAGCGCCGTCTGCACCTGGCACTGTGCTTGAGAAAACCCACACAAGGATTGGGAGATCTGAACCCCACAGACTGTAGCGATTTTGTGCCTGTTTTTCATCTGGGGAAAGAAAAAACATGGGTAACTGATGGTTCTCTAAAAATGTTAAGTGTCAGCTACATTTACTGTCGCAACCATAAATATATCACCAACTTTCCCCTAAGAAGTTTCATATTTCAAACTCAACATCAACTTTAAAAAGAAAAAAAATGATTCTGATCAATAGAGGGAGTCCCTGAGTTACGTCAGAGTTCCTTTCCTACGATAGTGATGGAACCCGAGTTCCAGCTTAAGTCAAATTTCTCCATTAAAGTAAATATTTACATCAAAATAATTTACATAAAAAAATCAAAAATACATTTAAAAAAAAAAAAGATGCTGTCCGACTGTCCGACTGAAGCCCAAGACTTTACCGATGTTCGTCGGTGTCTCTTTTTTACATCTAGTTTCGTTTCCATGGTAATTGCTTCTCATTTGGCTGGACCAAAATTGATAGAAGACGTAGCTTTCTTCTTTGTGGCCATGATGTGGAAAAAAAGAGGGCAAAAAAGCCAAAGATACTCCCATAAGCGCACAAGCGCCAGCACTAGCTAAGGGCTAAATGGCGGACAAGGGGAAAACACACAAAATGGCGGATGGGGCCACAATGGCAGGCCGGGCGTAACCGTTGTAAAGTCGAAACGCCTTAGGCCGAGTGCACCTTACCTCGAGAACTCCCTGTAGTGTGTTTATGGAATATGAACAAAGCATCAAAATCCATCCGTTTTTATCAGTCTCAGGGAGCGGCCATTTTGCCACTTACTGTCGAATGAAAACAACATCACAGTAGCAGGCGGGCTCAGCTTGCGAATGTCACATGACCAAAGCCAGAAAACAGGTGAACTGTGAATGGTTGTTTCCTGAACCCGTCTGGCACTGTTATGTCATTTTCAATCTGCAGCAAGTGGCAAAATGGCCGCCACCTGAGATGGACAGGATTTTGCTACTTTAGTCATATTCCATAATTGCAGTATCACAATGACGTGTTTAGAATAGTGGGAGCACATGGAACATATTATCAAGAACATTTTGTACTTGATCTCAATTTAATCTCAATTTATGTCATTTTATTGATGTTCATCGGTCCTTCATTTATGTTGCAGTCTTTGACTGTTATCTACAAAAAGAAGACATACTGGGCAGTGCGCGAAAGGTCACATAAGGGTTAAGAAGGTAAGATCACTCACCTGCGGCCGAGCAGCCGCCGAAAGACCGCATGAACCCTCCCTCTCCTCCGACGCGGTGTCGTCCCTCCGTTTGTCATCGCTTTCTTTGGCGCGACGCAACTAGTTCAGCCGACGGACGCGTCTGTCACTCGGAGACCGCCGGGCGACCGACACCGGAGAGTCGGCGGACATCCGAGCTACCCGACGGACGTGCGACACCTGAGCTATGCTGAGAGAACCAGACCTCCAGTTTGAAGGGGAAACTTTCAATAAGTCCGCAAAAGCCACAGATTTGATTGCGATTGATTTGAAACACGGGCCAGGTCAATCAGAGATCATTTGAAACAATTATTTAACTAAAATAAGAAAAAATGTGAAGTGGAATCTTTTTTTTTTAAATGTTATTTTGCAGAATACATTAATTAAACCATTACAAAAATAAATATAAATACAACTGTTACATAAATTGCTTATTTGACTATTATTTCATTTGATTTGATCAATTTATTGAATTTATTTTGTGGGAAGCCCTTTGATTTTGAGACTCTTTCATGAATAAGGGTCAATAAATAAATTAGCTTAAAATGACTTGACTATTTAATGAGATAAAAAATAAAAACATTTTAATTCTCCAATTTCAGGAAAAAAATGGCTAGATTGATGCAAAATAACATTTAATGAGTATATAAAACACAATAAGACTAATGAGGCAGTTATTTAATTAGATTCATGAATTAAACAAGAAAAAAACTACATAATGCTTGTTATGTATGCATGCACAAGGAACACATTTTGACCAATCCATACAACTTTAAATAATTGAAAGGCTTGCTCAATAATTCAATCCATTTTATAAAAAAAACAAAACAAAAAAAATTGAGCTACCCAGCCTGAGGTTATATTGTGCATTTTATATATCGTGAACGTAGCAACATAATTGTACTAGTTTCGCTCGAGTGGGAATAACACGCATTAATAAATAATGGCACACATGAGACCACAAACAGGAAATGCCACTGCAATCTTTACATTATTCTGCAACTCACAAACGCACACTTAACAAGCCACAATAGCAGGAAGACATTAACACACACCCACACACGTACACAAAAACACACAACTCCGAGACTGTGGCGATCAACATTTTTTTGTCATGTGACATTCCTTGCTCTGTCTGTCCTCCTCCCTGTGTGTTTGAGGGTAAACACTGTTGCTAACTAAAACAGCAGCACCGTAAACAGCCTCTCGACAATTGCGAATGAGTTCCCTGCACAGCATTTAAGACGGCTTTACGTCATTAGCTTTCCAGTAGTATGCGGTCACGCCACAATGTTGTGTAGTAGTGCACTTACTGCCCCCTATTGGTGCGGAGTAAACTGTACACACTTAGAACAAATAATTCAAAGACGCTGTAAGTGATTTAAAGGCTTTTCTTCGCGCCTGCTCTCACTCTTGCTGTCACAAAATAGAGACTTGAGACAAAAGTAGTGCTTTGCTGTTGTCACGTCCAATTCTGGAAAAAAGAAAGATCGCTTAATAACACAGTTATTTGGTGTTTTGGGCGGTTTGGTGTTCGGGGCAGGTGTGGGTTTGTGGGACAACGATTAAGTGTTCACATGCAGCTACACCGGGGCTCACTATGGCATCTGATAAAACACAAACACACAAAAGGAGATGTAAATGTCAGCTCACAGTAGTAAACAACACGCAGAGCTGAAAACATGAGACGTGCCACAACCTGGCAACGCCAAAAGTGGAAACATTTGGAACTTCCGTCTTTTTGCGGTTTGTTGTGGGCTTTTTTTGTGTCATCGTGGCGCATCCCGTCGTCAGGTTGCGTACAGGAAGTCTGACTCTTTCCTTTCCGACCTTCCTCTCTCTCTATTTATAAGTTCTTCTCTCGCATTCCCACTCTCCGCAGTTTGAACTCTCCTGATGCGGCTGCATTGACACGATTTCAGACGTGATCACGTCAGGATTTGCAAATCCTCAGATCGGTATCAGGGCCCTCCCCCTCTAACTTTGAAACACAAAACATGTTGTGTATTATTAGTGCTGTCTAGGGCTGGGTCTAAAATATCGATATATCGATATCGAATCGATATTCCTTTTCAACGCCCAATATCGATTCATAAAACCATGAATCGATACTTTTAATACAATTACTGGTTCGGTCATTGTTTTCCAAAGTAAAAACAGATGTTTGCAAATGTCTTATTTTTAAACACAGAAGATAATCAGTCTTCTTTCAAAAGTGAACAATTACTGTTGATATGCTCAAATCAGAGGATTTGTACAATTTTAAATGTAAATATGGCTCCAAACGAATACTCGATTATTAAAATAGTTGTCGATGAATTTGATATTTGGTTAATTTTGACAGCCCTAATGTATTTAAAACTATCACATATATTTGCCTTAATAAAGTCCATTTAGCTTAATGCTAGGAAACAATGTGAAACTCCATAGACAGGCTAACAAAACTAGCATTATGCAGTATGTGTAGGTGCCAGAGAATATTAAACATAATGTAATACACAACATTTCTTTGAACTCAAATGGAGGGGCAACAATCAGTGTTAAGAGCTTTCTTATATTTGGCTCCTCGTCATATGCAAATGAGTGTTTCTTTACAGCTTTTGCGCACAGCCAATCGCGGCTCTCGTTTGTTGCGCAAAGACATGACATCATAAGACATGCAGGGAATCCCTAATGATAGGCGGAATGACGTTGGGACGCAGCTCACGTCGCGTCCTTTGCTCACAAGATGACATCGCACGACACGAATGCCACTCGGCACAATTAGCATTATTGTTATTATCGCACGTCTCTCTCGATACTTTGATGTATATTTAAAATGATATGATCGCTCCTTTAACTTCTCTCTCGTCTCCACTGGCCTACATTCGCTCTCCTCTGGGAAGGATGGAGGGGAAAAGAGGAAAGGAGGAGATCAAAAGACCTTGACGTGACAATCACGCTTCCTCCTCCTCCTCCTGTACACTTCCTCATCATCATCATCTTCTTCCGCCTCTTTTTCATCTTCCTCTTTTCCACTGCTTCTATCTCTCCTTACTCCTCTGCTCTCTTCGCCTCTCTTCCTCCTCTGCTTCCATCTTTCCTCCTCCTCTCACTCCTACTGTTCTTCTTTCTTCTCCTCTTCTTGTCCATCTTATCTTCCTCTTCTTCTCCTCCCTCCCTCCCTCTCCTCCTCCTGCTACTCCGCTTCCCTGTATCCTCTTCTTCCATCTCTCGTTCGTCATCTTGCTCCTCCCCCCCTTTTCCTCTTACTCATCCCTCCTCCTCTTCATTCGCCTCCCTCCCGTTCCTCCTCTTCCTGGTTCGTCCTTCAACTCTCTCGCGCTCTCCCCTCATCCCTCCGGCCTCCCACCCGTCCCTCTTTTACCTCCTTCGTTTGCACACCGACTCAAGTGAGGGTCAAATTCATATTAGGTGATGACGCCAGATGATTTTTTCATTTTTTTCTTCCAAAAACTCCCACTCAGAGATGCTGCTGTAAAGCACAGGCCTTCTGTTTTTGCAACTTCTTTTTTTTTCTGAAGCAGTTTTGAAAGTCACAGTTAACGGTTAACTTACTATTGTATAATATATATTATAATTCTATTGATGATTATGTTTCAATTGCTTTGAATTTTCATCTAAACAAAGAGGAGTTCTAATCCGTGCAAGTCATGAGACGCAGGCAGAAAATTGGTGATAGTCCTTCACCCTCCCTCTGCGTGTGTGTGTGTGGGAGGCATCGCATTGGCACAGCGCGTGTGCATCTCTGACCTCTCCTGCTGAGAATAGATGCAGGCACATGAGATATCGAGATAAACATGAATATGAATTATTAGACCATACAGGAACAGAAAGCGCAGGTAACACATCCAAATAATCATCATAATAATAAGTCTTATCGTGACAGCCAAATGGCAGCATTACAATTAGTGGCGGAGAGGTGCGTTGCCGCTTTAACCTCGAGCCGCAGCTGCCTAATAAAATGTATCATTCGCTAATGGCCAAAACACACATACACACACATGCGTGCGCACGCACACGCGGCAGGATAAAGATGCTGTCTCACTAATTATAGCGTATCTGTAGCTGAGGCCTGCCAGGTTTGGTGTGTGTGTAGGTGTGCGTGTGTGGGGGGGATGCACCATTGTGTGTCCGCGCGTGCACGTTTGATCCAAAACGAAGCCGAGGATGAAACGACAAACTACAAAGACGAACACGATAACAGCAGAATGTCAATGTAAGCTCCACGTGTGTGCGTGTTTTAACGTGCGTGTGATTCATCTCTCTGAGTGCTGAGAGATGAACAGTCGTCAGTAATCCTACCTGTGCATGGACACATTGCACGAGCCGGCACATTACACCTTGTTTTCGGTGTTGCGAACCATCGTCACGGTAACGCGATAAATGTCTCAGTAAGTTGACACAGCACGAAGGCAACCCCAACAAACTTCAAAAATTTAAAAAAAAAAAAGAAAGAAAAAAAAACGCGCCAAGCATATGAAACAAGGCTTGGAAATTGTAAAAATCAAGCCCTTGTCTCCACTCTCAAATGTGCTGGACCTGCTCAAACTGCCGACTGCCAATCAAATATTACCACCGCGACCGGGACAAAATGGAAGCTCCGTCTCCATTCTTCTGCTTATAAATAATGTACTGCTGTCACTAGCAAATATTTTTAGAATCGATTAATCTATTGAATATTCACTCTATTAATCGACTAATCAGTTTCAGTGAGTCAGTGATCAGACCAGTGATTGGTGTTTATTTCGTACTTCGTATTCATATAGTTATTAACAAAAAATGATGGCATTGATGTTGTACTATGTTACCGGTTCGGTTATTGTTTTGCAAAGTAAAAACAGGTGTTTGCAAATTATTTTTAAACACAGAAGATAATCAGTCTTCTTTCATCAAGGAGCACAGAATACTATTCTAGTATATATTTTAAAACGGCAAAAAAGGAAAGTAGTAATTGGTCTTTATATGTGCTGTGAAGTGGCAAGATACAGACCACGCTAGGGTTGCTTGATTATGAAGAAAATATTAATCACGATTAATTTGGTAATAATTGAAATCACGATTAGGACAATCATTTGTTTTTTGGTCCAAAACAAGAAAATGTTTAAGCATGCAAAAAATATTAAGACAAACACTATAATTAAGCAAGTTCCTTACAGACCAAACGAGATGTATTAAATTAGTCATTTTAAAATTAAAAAAAGGTGCAAATATATAAATTTAAACATCTTAAAATTAGTATTAATAATCTTGGATTTTTGTTTACGATTATGCCTATTTTGTCATTGATAGATTATCCATATTCCTATGCCAAGTATTGATATTTGTATTTAATATACAGCCACGATAATGACTCCATATTGTTCAGTACTTATTCAGCAATTATTTTTATCTGTCCAGCAACTGACTCAGTTTTGCATACGTTTCTATGAAAAATGTGAATTATATATTCAATTTTACAGTCTTAAAACATATTTTATGTTTCGACTTTTTGAAGCAGGCAATGTTTGTATTTGTTTAAAAAAAATAATACACTCAAGTGTACCCATTGTGAACAGCTAAGATGTTGATCTACTAATTAGAATATGTTTTAGTCATAAATGGTCAAATAAAAACGCTATTGTTATTGTTATTGTTGTTTTTTTGGGGGAAATCCTCCATATAGTAGCTTTAATTGCGGTATCGTCATATCGTGAGATAATGGTTATCGTGAGCCTTGTATCTCATATCGTATAGTACCGTGAGGCACCTAGAGGTTCCAACCACTCAGTTCCAGCATTCAACAATTGGAAAACAAGAAACATTTGCGACCCTCCCCGTACTTGGCCAAGTAGAAAGCATGTGTGAGTGCGTGTGTGTGTGTTAACAAGATTTCCCAGCACGAAAGCGAGAGAGAGTCTCGGCGAGAGTCGTGTCACCTCAGCGGGTTCATTATCGGTACGGAGCAGACAGACGGATGGGCATGTTGGATGGACGGCTCTCTGGCGGATGTTACGCAAGATGGAGAAAGAATTGACAAACGTTTTGTGGTGACGCCATCGCAGGAACTTCTCATTTTTGCTCTCTTCTGTTTCTTTTTTCAGCTTCCTATCTAAACCGGGAAAAGCCTCTTGCAGCTAGACGACTAATAAAGAGCACCCCCCCAACCGTCAGCCAATCTCCCTTAACGCCCGGTTCAGTGAATTATGGGCAAAATAAGCCACAACATGCACGCACTGCTAAACGCTCCCAAAGAAGCAAAAGAAAAACGCGCACAAATCCTGTTACACTCGTTTTCTCCTGCACCTCACATACATTCAATCTGCTTGACACATTACAACACTTCTTCGTCATAAAATCATACACAGTATATATAAATCCCCAGAGTATTCTTGAAGCATTCCGTGAAGCGCACTTGTGAACCGGGCGTGCCCGCGTGGGACATTAAGGGCGAGTCCGTTTCCAGGAGCTCGCTCATTATTCATCTCATCAGCGAGAGCCACTTCAGCTGCGACGGGACGCAGCCGACATCCATTTTAAATTTATGGTACATGTATGGGACAACACCACGGATAACACTGTAAAAATACTATAATAAAATAGAACTAGAAATCAATTTAATATTTGAATAAATAATACAACTGTATAAAAGAGGATAAATAGGTAAACATGATTTAATATTTGAGAAAAGATCTAAAATAAATGAAAATACAAAATACAAAAACTGATTAAATGTAAAATCAAATAAAAAAAATCATACAAATTAAAAATGTTAATTGTAAAACTCCTGAAAAAGTTCATACAAGCACAAAATGTTAACATTTGCTAAAAACAATTGTAAAAAATAGTACACATTATGCAATGAAAAACAGACATTTATTGAATCTAAAAAAATCTAATGATAAAAAAATTATAAACATGAAATTACTTTAAAAATACATAAAATACAAATAAAAACTAAATAAATACAATGAAAAGGAATAAAGAAAGAAATAGGGATCTTCCAATCACATTTTTTTGCACCCGAGTCATCTGATTTTGAGGATCTGCCGATATCGAGTCCCGATCTGATTCCTCGGCAAAGTATTAAGGAGGTGGGGGGAAGTGCTTCCAAATGTTTTTTTTTATTTTATTTTTTTTATTTTTTTTAACAAAACCATCCCAGTAATTTTGGGGTGGGGGTGTGCCATCAGAAGTGCACAAAATAATGAATAAAAATAAATAAACTGTTTTGTTTGGCAATATGTTTACCGCTGGATGATTTTGTTGCTTTGTAGCCCCTGAAATAATGATAATAATAAAAACAAAATTGCCAAAAATGAAAACCCCGATCATTTTCTCCCGATACCAATCAGCTGAAAATGACGTGATTGGGACTCGGTTTCCGATCACGTGATCGGGATCGGGACATCCTAGAAAGAAATGTATTATTTTTCAATATTTTGACAAAATATTTAAATACAACAAAAAAAAACAAAAACAAAAAAAACACTTTTTCCACTTTTTTTTTAACTAGCCTTGTGGGCCGTGTTTAATATTTATTTTTTGTGTATATGTCGCAGGTAGCTGAGAAATGGTGGCGGGCCGCAAATTAACCCACGTACCAGAGTTTAGACACCACTGAAAGGCTCAATCAACACATATGAAACAAATACATTTGCCCATTTATTGTTGGTTTATTTTGCCTTTCTGTGATTGAATATGTGTGGTTCGGTCGTGTGTGTGTGTGCGTGAGCGAGCATTACCACATCCTGTCGTGCGGCGAGGGAACGTAACAACTCGTTTCTGGAGGTTGAAATGAAAAACGGGCCTGGCATAAGGATCCATTTTCTTTCTTACGACACACGCAATACTCTCCTCGCGAGGCCAATTAGGACGCCACTGCGCCTTTCAACTGCCCCTGACAGAGACAGGAAGTGCACTTTAGTGACTGAGCAGCTAATTGGAGGAATGTCTTACACACCAACTGTCTTGCTGACTAATTCGCTATCACGCATAGAAAGAACGAAATCATCTTTCTGGAGGCTGGGCTGGGATGTCAAGTCTAAGAATAGATGAAAGAAGGGACATTATTCTGGAAGGACACACATCCACGAGCGTGACGAATGTCTGGCAGATATGTAACACGTGCTGCCGTAGCATCATTTCTCAACCTCCTTCACATGTCCACATATGGTCACTGGCACGAGCGGACACTCAAAACAACCTTCTTACGCCCCGTCGACGATGACCAGCTTAGCGCCATTCGCTATGCATGGCCGCCTCGGAGGCGAGCAAAACACAACACTTACTTACTGAGATGTCTGCCTCGCCTCACAAGGCCCCCGATTCGTTCACTCCCGAGGATTTATGTGGGGAAATAAGCACGGCATAGATGACTTTTACAATAAATTGGTCCTGCTGCACACCCCAGACTGGTGAAAATTCATACTTCCCCCGTGGCCGGTTTCACTGAGCATTATGGAAATTGGCAGATATGTCTATCATGAGTTGAACCACATAAAAATCATGAAGCCGTGTTCGGGAATACACATTTTATGGTATTTCAAAAGAGGCCATTTTTGGGATCGTTTTATTGGAAATGTTTTAAAAATTCAGCCGCCGAATCTAACTCATTCACTGCCAGCCATTTTCACTGAAGCAACCCCCTTCGCTCCCAGCTGTTTACTGGATTTTGACTAATTTACAAGGTCCACAGAATATAATGTTTTATTTCTATAAAACATTAACCTGGCAATAGCCAGATGGATATGTATCTGGGAACTCTCCACAGAAATTTCGTCGGGAAAAGGCAGGACATTCTTTACAATAATTCGAGCTGATTCGACGATGTGACATTCTACACTTTGTTTTACCCAATCACGGCCACGGGTGAAAGTTTTGTGTTCGTTCTTATCGAACATCTTACCAGCTAGAAATGCACGAAGCGCCTCTCGCTGTTCAACATTCAACAAGGAAACGGTGAATCATTCTGCGAGAACAGAATTAATTGCAGCGTCCATTCGTCCATGTTAGGTTTGTTTGTTAGCTCCGGCGTCGGCGCTTCCTGGTTTCGAGTTGCATATCCCGCCCCCAAACACAATGTCGCTCTGTGATTGGTCCCAGTACAAGATGTATTCTCCGGAGTTTGTGAACTCACAAATACCGCAAGAATTCAACTTGCGAGAGGCAGGTTAATAAAACATGGAACCTACCAAAAGTAATATTAGTCTTTTCTTTCATCAGGGGAAAAAACATATATTTGAATCGGTTTCCATTTTGCAGCAATTAGCCTGAGCTAAGTTTTATCATTACTCGCAAACCTGTTGAAAACACTGGCAAAAAGAGCTTGTTGCAACATGGCCCTGGCTGATCTCTTATACTCTGCTGCCACCTGTTGGCCATTTTTTGCAATAACTACCATTGCTTTAAGCGACCTCTTCGTGTCAGAAGCTGTATCTAAGCCTTCTATATTCTCTAGCATAAAAAAATAAAATAAAATAACATAAAAAATGTATAAATACGTTTTTGGGAACGAAGAACAAAGTATTAAAAAACTTATTTATACGTTTTGGGGTTTGAATTAGTTAATTACCCTTTGCAACATGAAATTTGGTAGACTTGTCCACTATGAGTAAACCTCCCAAAAAAAAAAAAGTCTCAAGAAGCCATGCCCGAAGTCTGCCATTCTGGTTTGGAGCAGCCACAGTTGGGGTTATTTCCAGGGATCCTGAACTGTTTTTGAAAATTCAACCCCCAAAGGCTCAAGTCGGTTTCCCTTTTGCAACGTGACATTTGGTAGACATACCCAACCTGAGCAGACCAATGAAAAAGTCTTGAAGAGCCATGGCTGAAAAGCTGCAGGAAGCCCATCATGTTGGCTTGAAGCAGCCATTTCACAGTCAATTAGACAATTTATAGTGGCGCTTTAGAAGACAAACCCTTCCTGGAGTTTTTTTTTTTCCCCCATCAACCCATGAACGACTTTCCCAAGAAAAGGGAGCCAAAATGTTAAAAAGTGCACACAAGACTGGTTTGTCTGAGGTAAATGAGAGATCATTAAACAAAACCATTAACTGAAATTGCCTTCCAAATCAATTTGTATGCAATTTGACACACAAGCAATAGGGAACTCCACCATGTATTTGATCCATTCTGCCCTACCTACTTGGGCTCAGTGTAAGATAATTAACATCATCTCCTGCTCCCATTTAAGACATCATAGTCAGATGACCAAATAAAGTTACTTCTGTCCTCGAAATATGAGACGATTATGTGTAAAACAAATTATTGACCATCCAATGGATCTGATTGAGACATTCCACACATTTATGACAGTGACATCTGACAACATGAATTGATTTGTGTGTGTGCGTACGTGGTCTTCACTATCACCAGCAGCTGCCAGTCACACCAGGGTGTCAGGCTGCGGTTGGCGTTTACACACGCGCACACCCGCGGAGGAACAATCAATAGTGTGTGTGTCCCCTTGGCATGCTCCTGCACAAGGCATCGTGCCTGTCAACCATTCAAATGCTTCGAGTGTGCTAAGTCGCTAGCCAAGCCACATTTGAGGCTTCGGAAGAGGCTAGAACCCAGTTGCTACGATGTTTAGCAACACAAACGTTGTGGCATATCGTGATTGTGTTGGGATTCCAAGCTACTGTGCAGCAAATTATCGGATTTCAATTTATGTAGGCTATACACTTTTTTTATTTTTTATTTAATGAAAAATAATTTCGGTTTGGTACTGTTGGGAACCTAATGATTCCATATTAATTATTTGCTAGTAAATTGTGATTCAATTCAGTATTGTTTTACATGCTTTGTTGTCAAATCAATAAGAAGTAGAAATACACAGTTTGGGGTTCTGGATTTACACAAAAATCCAAAATAAGACCAAGAGTAAAAAACAAAAAACAAAAACAAAAAACAAACCTGAAGGTGATGGTGTCACACCACTTTGTTTGGTCACCATTTCATGTCATCGATTAATCAATACGATCCAAAGCTACAAATTGTTCATCCATCGATATCAACAACATACAGTAGCACCAAAACTGGATTATTTGATGATATTTTTCAAATGTAAAATATGTGCCCTAGCTCAATAATTGTTGGGAAACGTGTGAGGTCATAAAGTCTTATCTATGCCAGTGACATATAGTGACAGGCACAAACATACAATCATTGGTTCTGCCTGTGCACGTTTTGCGACATTTTTCTACAACAACGTAAAATGGATCAATAAAGGTTCGGGAAACATCGGGTTTAATTGCACAAATAAATTGATCGCCGCATCACGTCAACTTACCGATAGGACGTCTGTTTCCGGAACGCCAGCCCCCTCAGCTTGTCCTCCAGGCTCTCCTGCTCGATGTCGGGGAGGCTGCTGAACGTGTCACTACAGCATCCCGCCGAGGTGTCCTCCGAGCCCGCACCGGACTCCGATTCGCCGCCGTCCGCTCCGAGCGAAGCGAGTCGCGCGCTCAGGCTGGCCACCGGAGTCGCAGCAGCCGCAGTCGCCGCAGCCGCTTGGGGGTCCATGGCGGTCGGTCCTCGCGCTGGACCCCCCGCCACCGCCGCCGCCAGGGATGGATCACCCGCGGACGACGACGGGCAGACGGTGGAGGAGGCTTCCGGGACGAAAAGGTGGAGGGTCCGCGCCGCGGTTGTCCAGCGTGAGG
This sequence comes from Festucalex cinctus, assembly GCF_051991245.1. Taxonomy (NCBI): domain Eukaryota; kingdom Metazoa; phylum Chordata; class Actinopteri; order Syngnathiformes; family Syngnathidae; genus Festucalex; species Festucalex cinctus. The sequence continues at coordinate 9,731,842 of NC_135426.1, forward strand.
CCGTAAAGCGACGCTCCTCTCCCGAGCCCGATGAGCTGGCTGGCTGGCTGCCTGGTGAGCTGCACTCTGGTGCTGCTCAGACCAGAGCGGGTGCTGACGCGTGACGTCACCCTACCGGAAACATAGTGTACCTCCTTCAAAATAAGATGACGTGCTCCAAAGTACTAGCTGCGAACGCTTTGCTGGCCCATACAGAGGAATGAACGGATGCAACTCGTATCAACATGTGGCCTTAAGATTCCACGTCATGACTCATTCAACAGAATATGGTGGAAAGCACTACATTTATTTTAATGAAATTCTTTATCTAACTTCAACTAAATTCCTCAACACCCCCTAATAAGGATGGTAACAAAGCACTTTTGACTAAATGAGACTTCTCAATTCACTCCAGCATAGTTCCTTGGAGCCAAGATGCCACATGAAACTAGTAAAACACTACTTGTATAAATTAAATTCCTCAAGTCACTTCAACTTAGTTTATTGCATATCACATAGCTTTGCCTTTATATAAATCAAAGGTGAAGAAGGTCAACGCAGCCCTAGCATCTGTTGATGGAAGAAATCGATTGGACACCCCTGAGCTGTAAATAAGAGGGAAAAATTAACAAGGCCTTAATTGTAAAGTGCGCTTACAGGAATAGCCTTGGCTCACGATTACTTTACTTGACTTGACCGTTGGAATTGTGAGTGTCTGCTAAAGCACGAGATACAGAGAGGGTAACTACACATATCTCCGCATCCATCCATCCAAGCAGCATGGCATTGTGGGATATTCCCTCTCATCCTTTCTACATCATCAGTCAGAAACTAGGGCAGGAGGTGACACACGCACACTGAAAATGAGCACACATATGGTGCGGTCAAGGTCTCCAGTCTCCGGCGTGTCAGTGACGTCATCATGCAGGATCAAGCGTCACTTGTGGGATATAAGCTTGCATTATGAGCCATTTTTAATTTTGAGCGTTAGTCATGCAAAAAAAAAAAGAAAGAAAAAAGAAATAACAGTCAGCTACAAGACTCCATTCGTTTTTAATGGCCACACAGATTTAGAAGATAAAATTTAGGCCCTTGAAGCCCTTGCAAGGTGAAATTTGGTAAACTTGTTTCTCATGAGATGAATTGAGCCACCGAAGTCTCAAATAGCCATACCTGAAAAAACACAGGAAAACTGCCATTTTGAAGGAGCCTTTTTTTAAGGGTCATTTCCAGGCAACATGGCATTCTGGAATTGTTTTTGAAAGTGTGCCCCCTAAGCCTGTTTTGCTGAGTTACCACAACACATCACAAGACACAGAATGATGCTTTTACTAAGGAAAATACTTTATTATGCAAGCAAACAAACAAACAAAAAAAGACATATGACATATAATAAACATATGGCTGAGACCGTTCTCCACTGGCTGCTCATTTCAGTCACGATGAGGTCATCGCTTTCCTTTCAATCTCACTGTCTTGACATCAATATTTGACATCTTTGAGTCCGTAATGAATTCATGAATCTGGTTAACTGGTGATTGGCCATAACCAATTGGTGAGGATGAGGGATTTATTACATTCATATTTACAAAAATAGATAGTAGATTTATTTATTCATTTTTTTTACTTCTTTTTGTTGCTGAAAGGATGGAAAAAAAATGGGGGTCATGAAATTGAGTTTTTAGAGGGCTACCAATCATTCTCATGTACTTTCTTGTCTCGCGTTTAAGGAGGCGATAGAAGCACCTAGCTAGCAATAGTTAGCTTAGCATGGTACGAAGCTACAAGGTACCAAATTCTTTTATTGGGTAATTTAATTTGGTTTAATCGATTAAGTCATTTTCAACAGCCTCCTTCTTCCCATCTCAATTGTGCTAAGCTAACAAATGCTAACTAATAACTATAAACATCCTGCATCCCTTGTCTGGATTTGTTTTACTCTTTCAACATTCACAAATGTTCTGCATCTCTGATTCCCCAAACCAGCGCAGGAAATGCAATAAGGCACATTAGGAAATAATATACACAATATATAAACGATTAACCAATTAAAAAAAATAGCAAAAAAAAAAAAGACGTATCAAAAAGGATGCATACGAATTGCACTGGAATGCAATTAAAACATCAAATATTAAAAGAGCAATAATCTTTGGAAGGAAAAAGAAATCTATAAATATATTATAGCCGGTGTCCTCTCCTTTTGTCCACAGACGCTACATTATTCGTCAAGAACGGGAATTTGCCAGGATGACGCTGCTGATGAACTAAAACACAACTATTCAGTGCAGATTTTCTTCTAACAGGAGTTTTCTCAAAGGAGCCGACTCAGCAGTGGGAACTGGGAGCTTGTTCAAGGACAATGAACCTGGGAAATTTGAGGAGGTCGGGGGGTGGTCGACCCTCAGGAGGTCTCGTTGACGCTTTGCTCCAATGCGATGCTTTTCGACCTCTGTTCCAGAGGCCTACACGCACACACACACGTCAGTGTTATGAACAACTGAAACAATGAAGATGACATGAATTTATACTTAAATGTACACCTAAGGAGTCATTCTAAACAACAACATAAGAAATGATGTAATGATGTGGCCTGAAAGGAATAATTTTCCATTATAAATACTAAATTAATTAACAAAAAGAATATTAAGCATCATTAGAACGAAGTAGAACTCAGTAGGATGGAATTTGGGCTCCCTCTTGTGGTATGTAAAAGAATCACTTTCAATTGATGTTAAGAACTGTTATTTTTATTTTATTTTATTTTTTTACCTTTTATAAATCATCAATCATCAATAATTATTTAGCCCCCCCCCCCTCTACATTTAAACATATTGTATATAATAAAACGGTGCATGTCATAGTGGCTTACAGTAATGTACAATACAGTTTTTTGGCGGTGCGGGTGGAATCCTGTCTTGTTTTTAATTTGCACTTTGACCTACTATACTATATTATTGCATGTTGATGTCATCACGATAGTGGTACTTTGACGGTTACGTTTTTTTTTTTTTTTTTTTTTTTTTAAATCAATGGGAAGTGCAATATTAAAGTGCAGTGGTCCATGAGTTGTGGAATCAAAAACTCCCATTAACTATTGTCAGCAGATGGCAGCATTGTATCTCTTTTCAATGGGCTGCCAGTGTATGGAATTACAATGAAACATGACGAATCTGATGAAATACAATGTTTTCAAGGATGACATGAATGATCAAAGCCTTTGTCATATTAAATCTAATTCACAGAGCGTCACTAAACAAAAAATATTAGTGTTAAAGACACTTTTGTGGAGAAAATGTATCTTTTCACAAAAAGCTTGTTTTCTCCTTATATCTTTTCAATTTTCGCTGAATGTCACTCAAATGACCTATTTCCAAATTGTGATTAGTAAAGAACGGAATAAGATAGAAACATACTTTGCAAACTTTCTTTTGATACCCACATTGTATATGTACTAAAAGCAAAGTTTGCTTTGAAAGATGAGCTGAAATGCTCGAAATGGGCTGGCATTGTGGGGGTTGTTTTTTTGGATAACGAGTGGCAGTTTAAAAAAAAAAACACAAAAAAAAACTTTCAAAACATTGTCATTTAGTGAAAATTTTAAATAGTGTTAAAAAAAAAAAAAGAAATAGAATGATTTGAAACAGTAACAACAAATCTTTCTAAAAAATGTCACGGAAAGGGAGAATATGAAACAATTTTTAGACAAAATTGATGATTGGTGAAGTTTGTGTTTTACCTGTGCATGCTGTTTGGTGTGCTGGTTTTGTTGCTTTTACTTCTGAACGGCGGGTGCATTTCCGACCGGCTAGTCTCCTCCACCGCAATTTTTTGCTGCTCACCCGAACGCCGCCACGCCGCCATGACCACAGTGGCGTCCGCGGGATCCCATTGGTCGGGATACTCGCCGCCCAGGCCCAGCAGGTGCGGCAGCTCGTCCTCAACGGTGGACAACAGACTTCTGGATTTGACTATTTGAACAGACACACACACACAAAAAAATTGCAAGTGTAAAATGTCTGGAAATTACTGTGTGTACTGAGGCGGGGCCTCGCGAGGTGACATCAGCAAGTCTGCATATAACGTAACCACGGCAACGTGCGGTCGCACCTGTGGCGGCATACGACTCTTTGACCGCCAGCTGCTGAGAGGCCAGGCCGCCTTCTGCCGCGCCGGAGTTGGAGGTGAAGCCGGCCGGGTAAAAACTTCCCAAAAAGAGAGCAAAGCACAACACCAGCACCTGAGAGGAAGAAGCGCACGCACTCATGAGCGCTTAGCCACTTAACAGCCAGAGGTTAGCAAGTCAATAATGGATCAATATGGCATGGTGACAAGCACGCACACACTCGTACCATTAGGCAGGATGACGTCTGCGTGCCTACCACACGGCACGACTTGGACACTTTTCCGGACAGCAACGCCTGCAGGGCCTGCAGCTGCTGCAGCAGAGACCTAAATTTTGTTTGGTTAAGTGAAAAGTAGAAGTATTATATAAAAAATATTAAATTATTAATTATATTCTAAGATTTATTTGTGCTACATTAGAATCTAGTGCCCACCACTGATAATATGACAAAAAAAATTCTTTTTTTTTTTTCTTCTTTTTTTTTTAAAGCTGCTTTAGTGCCCAAACATCACATGCTCTGGTAGGCAGCTCCATGTGGAGGTGAAGTCTTTCAATCCAGGAACATCTCACATTTTATATTTTTAATGTATTTCTGGTTACTTACAAACAAAAAATAAACAAATACATAAATAAATAATTGAGGTGTAATGTGCTCTTACTTGTTGGTGCACTCCAGTGTGTCCACTTTCCTTCTCAGGTCGTTGTTTTCATTGGAACATGTATCCACCCTGTGGACAGGCATAGTACTGCAGGTAAGGCATCATTCCTAATTGGATTATTTTTATAAACTTTTAGCTGCTTAAAATTAAGTAAAGAAGGCTATGTTGAGTAAAATATATCTTTATTAAAAAAAATATATTTTATCCTTTCTTTTGTAAAAAAATAAAATAAAATCTTATTTCTTGAAACATTGAATGCGTTTTTTTAATTGTTGTTGTTTTTTTTCCTTCTTTTTTATGAGGCCAAAGTTATCACTAGACCAGAGAAAATGTATAGATTTCAGCTTACTTCTTCTCCAAGGTGTCCATGTATTCCTTCTTCTTCCTGCGACTCTCCTGAGCAGAAATCTGACAGGAAAAAACAACAAAAACATCTATTTACTTGACTGGGAAAAAAAAAAATCATATATTTACTTGCAAGGCACTTGACTTCAAGTCATAACATATTTCCATACACCACACCTTATTTTTGATCTTCCTGCGGATCTTTTTGAGTGCTTTTTCCTCGGCTTTTGTGAGCGGCAGCTTGGTGGGAACAGGATAGCCTTCAGCCACCAGCGTGCGGCGCTCCTCCTCGGTTAGCATCAGTGGTCCTGAGCCCTGAAGTTTCTACACACACACAAACATTCACAGCCAAATTAATGCCAACCACTTTACTCGGTACAGTTGCGCCGATGTCTGTTCCTCACATGGGGGGCGGTGAGCAGTGGTGAGTTGGACAGTGAGGAGGAGGAGTTCCCGCGGGGGGACGCCTTCACACTAGGCTGCGCTGGTGCGGGGCTGCTGGGCGAGGTGGGGCGGGACAGCCCCGGTGGGGCGTGCACGGGGCTCTGGCTGCCCTCAGAGTCGCTGCCGTGCGAGCTGGGCGGGGTGGGGGGCATCTGCAAGACCTCCAGACCTAACGCAGGAAGAGCAGTTGAAGGAAATAAAATCGTGATGTGAGGAAGTGCAGTGGTGCTTTGAGATACACATCTTACATTGACAACAAGAACATTACTTTGCCTTAAATGAGGAGTCAACCAAATATATATTTTTTGACAATAACATATTCTATGCAGCCCCACTGGTCTAAATACGGTATTCTGGTTAATATTGCGTTAGTTGAATATGAGTTAAGCAGCAAAAATCCAGCCGTTTTTATCCATCTTAATGGGTGGCCATTTTGCTACTTGCTGTCGACTGAAGATTATGTCATTGTTGCTCAGGTCTCAGGCAACAACCAATCACAGCTCAGCTTCAGGAAACAGGTGAGCTGTGATTGGTCATTGCCTTTACCCCGAGCAGCATCTTAAGTTGACAGCAAGTGGCAAAATGGCCATCAATGAATGGACAAAAACGGCTGGATTTTGCTTCATAACTCATATTCCAAAAATGTAATATTAATCAGAATATCATGTTAAGACTCATGAGGTCACATATAACATATTGTCAAGTAATGTTTAAGGCTTCCACTTTAAGTTATTATGTTTAGCTTAATGCTCACAAACAATGTAAAAGCCCATAGACGAGCTAACAAATAGCATCAATGTTGAGGTGTTATAATGCTTTAAATAAGGAATATTTAAACAAAGTGTAGATAATATATATTTATATTTTTGATACTCTAAGAATGACTGATTGTATCTCAGGGCACATCTGTTGTAAAATGGAAGTCAACCTTAATCATTTCTTGGCAATAATATGTTATATGTGACCTCACTAGTCTAAACATGACATTCTGATTAATATTACATTTGTGGAATATGAGTTATGAAGCAAAATCGAGCCCTTTTTATCCATCTTAGGGGGCGGCCACTTTGCTACTTGCTGTTGACTGAAGATGACATGAATGTTGTGACCAATCACAGCTCAGCTGTTTTCTGAAGCTGAGCTGTGATTGGCTGTTACCTGACCTGAGCAACATTGATGTCATCTTCCGTCGACAGCAAATGGCAAAATGGCCGCCGTCCGAAATGGATTAAAACGGCTGGATTTTGCTCATATTCCACTAACATAATATTAACAAGAATACCATATTTAGACCAGTGGGGCTGCAATGAACATATTAGTGTCAAAAATATTGGGGGATTGACTTTCTCAAGGAAATGAGATCTAAAGTTCGAACCTTTGGGGGACAGATTAAGAAACTGATCCACTTCATGTGGCTCCAGTTTAATCTGAGGGAAGACCTCCTCCTTGACCTTGACACTTTTGTCGTAGCCACGGCTGCTGACGGGAGTCTGAGCAGGGCTGGTGGCGACGGGTTCCTCAGAGGCTTGGGGGTCCTCGGTGGACCCCAGGGCGAGGGCGAGGGCGGGCAGGAGGGATGGGGCGTCACACAAGAGACCCTCCATTCCATCGTCCTGCTCCATGGGCCACTCGGACGAGTCACCTTCGGATTCTGCGGTAAATCCATTCATACAATATGACGTGTATATTCTACACACAAAAGTATTTGGTGTGCACACTTTAATCCATCAAGTCATCAGGAAGTGAATTCTGGGTTTGCTCACCTGCGTCACTGCCGCGCTCCCCAGTTAGGTGTGAAAGCGGCGACTGTGGCCTGCTGTCGCCACAAAGTGAGTAGCTGTGCTCGGCAGCGATGTGCGGCGGCGGCGATGATGACGGACACAGGTCGCCGCACATCTCCCCTTCCTCGTCACCCTCCATGCCTCCGGCGCCGCCTCGCACCCCTGACAGGAAGGGGTCGCTCAGCAGCTGGCCCAGCAAAGCGTCGTGGGACAGTTCATCCAGAAGCTCAGAGAAGTGCTGCACAGAAAACGAAAAATATCGATGCTTAACCAATCGGATTGTATTGATGTGATCACATGGCCACTAGGGGGCACATGTGCCTGCTTTTACTTACTGCGATCAATTTGTGTGTTGTTCTCACTATGCTGCCATAAATGGGCAATTAGCTGGGATTGCTAACAGCAGAGTGCAAATTTATTTACAAGGGGAGACAAATATTTACGCACTCTCCACAGTGTGTGTGCGTGTGTGTGTGTGTGTGTGTGTCTAGGTCGCCATGGTAACCTACAGTATAGCATCCGCCGTAATTGCTAGCCTTTAGCCATTTAGCTCACAAAGAGCAAACACGTGACGTGAACACAGTGTACCGTGGTTTTAAGAATATAAAAATAACCTCTTTGTATAAGAACAGGAAATGGGAGCGGTCCCACTATTCGTAAGCTTAAAAACAGAACCACAAACCACACATACACACACACACACACAAATATGGTCCCTGTCATTTTCCTGTGTGTGTGTGAAATGTAGGGCAGTGGAACGGGTTGTAGCCCACCACACACACACGCACGCACACAGACCCCCTTTGTCCTGGCGGATCACACAGGCGTGTCGTTTCGGGTCGACTCGTAACCAGACACTCCCCTACGAATCCCCTCCACACAGTTGAATGGGAAAACTCTGTCAAGTAAATTCCGAAGGAGTGGCAACAAAGAGAGGCTTCTTAATGCTCACAAAGAACTATTCAACCTGAGGTGAGATTAACAAAGATGATGTGGGGTGATGAGGGAAGTATGTCAAGCTCAAACGTCATGTTCAAATACAACAGTCAAATGAAAGGATATTTAGCTACATAGCATCCAGGTTTGCCAAAAATACAGCTAACGAGAAGGATAGTTATTTGGCTAGAAGGCTAGCTAGCATTAACTCAATCGATAGCAAGCCAGTAATGGAGCTACCAAGAAAGATAGTTGGCTGGACAATTGCTATTCAGCAATATTGCTTAATTAATATTGCATTATTATAGCATTATTGTTATTGAAGCGCTAACTTCACCAATCAACCTGGGGAACCTCTCTATATAACTTTGTGAATTCACAGATTATGTTTTCCCCCTCCATTTTTTGTTGAAGCATTCCGCAGTTTTTGTGCTCATGCCATACCATCTGGTGGTACTGATGAAAGCATTTGGAATTAATTGAGGAACTTCGTTTCGACAAAAGCAGTCCTTTGCTGCCATCTATTGGAAATTAAAAACCCTTTCATTTGGCGTCATTTACTTGCTGATTTTTTTTTATTTTATTTTTTTTATCCACGGTAGGACCTGATCTCTAGCCGCTATGGTTAGCATCACTTAGCAGTATAATTAGCTCCCTCAATAATTAGCTAAAAAGCAACTAACTCGCACATTCATTAGATAGCCTAATAAGTAGCTGGATGTATAACTAGTATTACATGGCTACCCAGAAGAACACAGCTACCAAAGTTTTCGACGCGCTAACCACACCACATTTCTTCCATCCATCCATCCATCCATTTTCTTGACCGCTTATTCCAAACAAGGGTCACGGGGGGTGCTGGAGCCTATCTCAGCTGGCTTTGGGCAGTAGGGCCGGATACACCCTAAACTGGTTGCCAGCCAATTGCCATCCACACGCACAAGCACACTTAGGGACAATTTGGAGTGCCCAATTAACCTGCCATGCATGTCTTTGGAATGTGGGAGGAGACCGGAGTGCCCGGAGAAGACCCATGCAGGCGCGGGGAGAACATGCGAACTCCACCCAGGAAGGCCGGAGCCCGGACTCAAACCCGAGTCCTCAGAACTGGGAGGCAGACGAGCTAACCAGTCAACCACCGTGCTGCCCCACACAACATTCACTTTGTTAAATAAAAAACTACATTCATCAATTTCTCAATTCAGCATTTGCAACCAACATTTTCCCAGCCCTCGAAAAGCAGTGAAAGTAACAAGGTACAATTAAGCTTCTGCAATAAATGCTCCCACCAGCTGCGAGGGTCCATGCATGCAGAGATAATCGAGGGTCCTGGGGGAAAAGGCGGAGAAGGAATGCTAGATTCAAGTCTTCAATCAAGTCCTACGCCAACTATCGTGCATGCACATCTGTGTGTGTGTGTGTGTGTGTGTGTGTGTGTGTGTGTGTGTGTGTGTGTATTAACATTTAAATGTCCAGATGACACTTCTGAGGTCATGGAGCGTGGAAAAAGCACAACAGTTTTGGTGATGCAACAAGTGAAGACGGCATTAAAGGCCAAAATTCATATACTTAAAAGAGAATTTCAAACTTTTATAAATCCCTAGTACTGCTGGAAAAATAATTGGGACAATTATAGATCATTTTATGAACATATTCTTCCTTTGTTAGTCATTATGGATGCATTTCATTTCAATAATAATAATAATAATAATAATAATAATAATAATTATTATTATTATTATATGATTTATTGTAATTTTTTAAAATGTATTTAATATTAAACTCATTCATTCAAGATAGTGTAAATTATTGTCTCTCTATGTGTGTGTGAGTGTACTGACATGATTGCACGTGTGCACTTTAGCCCCAGGACTGCGACCTATCTGTGATGACATGAACACAGAGAAGACAAACACGCCACATGAGTTCATGTCAAGATAAAAACCACGAGTCAGCATGTTTGTTTGTCCTTTTACTATCTGAACTCCTTTATTTGACAGCTGGCCAGTTTCCACACTAGTGTTAGCATCATTAGCATTAGCCAGTGTGGCAGGCAGTACCAGCGTGTCAACAATGCATACAAGCTGTTTAAACACGTTTGATTGTTTGAGCACATGCGGACGGAATCCTTCCTGCGGTGGCACGCTGCAATACCATCTCAGCTAATGGCTAAAACCAGCTGGGAAAAAATAAATAAATAAATGGCATGCTAACAGGCAACAAACAAGCTGTCCATTATGATTACTAGCTCACTCCATCACCAGCCAGCAATATAGCTAGCTTAAAAAACGAGGCTACGTAGAATTATTAGATCACTCGATAGTCAGCCAGCAAAACAGCTAACAGAGAGCCAATTGTCATTATGTATTATTATTTCACTTGGTAGTTACATCAAGATGGATACCTCGCTAGCGTTATTTTTTAGTAGGGATAGACCGATATTTAGTGCCGATATTTGGCATTTTGACAAATATTGGCATCGGCCATTTTGTTTAATTTTAAGGCTGATAAAGCTGGTATCTCACTGAGCAGCGAATACTTGAGAACGTAGCAAATTTGGGGTTTTCATCAGAAATTGTAAGATGTTCACAGACAGTTTTTACTTGTTGTAAACACATTTGGAACATATTCGGACAATTTTTCACTGCAAAGATCTTTTGAAACGTTTTATGAACCCAAACAAAAACCCCAAATGAGCTACAATCGCATGCATTTGTCGGATGCATGATTGCAGTGAGATGCAAGGAACTTTTCATTTATGGATCTATTTACTTTATAAAAAAAATAGGAACTTCCTACACATAAAAAAAAAACTAAATAAATCAAGAAGTTGAAATTTTATATATATATATATATATATATATATATATATATATATAAAATTACAGTAGAAATCTTTAGGGATCTATTTATTTGCGCTTTAATTTTTATTTATTTATTTTTTTAGATTTAGCAATGTTTGTTATATTTTTTTTAAACAAATTTGTCAAGATAGTTACAAAAAAAAAAAAGTCTTATTTTTTTTTCTCCCCATTTTACTGCTAATGAATATTGGCTTGAAATATCAGTTATCGGCCTCCTTGACTACTACTAATCTGTATCGGCCTTGAAAAAAAAACATATCGGTTCATCTCTAATTATTAGCTTAATCAATGGCCTGCTAGCATACTTTTGAAGACTTTTTCCTGCGTTTACTTGCACGTGCTTGTGTGAGTGAAGGTGGTGATAAGCATAACTCAGTCATAAACATGATAAAGTCACACTGCTAAAGATAGCATCATGGTTAGCGTGGTGATAATATATCCAAGAAGCGAATGAAAAGTAATCTTTGAGCGAGGGCGGATACGCGAGTCCACTAACAGCCTGACTCGTCTTCGTGTCCATTCACTTCATTAATCAATGGATTTGCTCATCCACCCATATGAGCGCGGGGTGGCGTCACTAGATGCATTTGCAAGAACGTCACAACTGTGACTCACTCCTTATCTGGGCCACTCTCGCATCTCCAAGTGACAATACATGTGTGTATGTGTGAGTTTTTGCCATACTGGGGGAAAAAAAAAAAAAAAAAACTCAAAATGCAGCAGCTGACAAATGGAAAACACGTCTGGATTTTAAATACACACACACACACACACCCACACCATCCCGAGGCCTCCTGTAGCTTCCAGATTCTTTTTACACGCATAGTGAAGGCAACCCCCCCTTCAAACCCAAACAACCTCCAGACTTCGTGGATGACTTCACCACAGTGCAAAAACTTTCACGGTTGGCTTGTTGAATAGTTCAGATAAAATGCTGATAGCGGGGACATTTTATCATCATAACCGATTATCATTATTATTGTTGATAAAATAATATAATGTTGGTAGAGCTTGCGACCTTGAACAGGATAAAGTGGTTGCAAAAAAAAAATGGATGGATGATGAGCTTTGCGTGTGTTACTGGGTCAAGCAGCACATACTCTGAAATTTTTCCACATCGTCACAGCAACCAGTCAGTCATGATATTTTCCTTCCACTCAGTGAGTCACTTGTGTGTGTTAATAACAGGGATCTCACACACGCACACAACAAAGACACAGACACACTCACATAGAAAGACACACAAAAGACAGACAGACAGACAGACGCATGCTCACACACACCCAAACACAAGCCATTTTTGAGAAAGTACCTAAAATGGGCAAAGGCTTTTTTTGGGTGCAGATTTGGATAAACATTCCGGTCCAGGTTATTGCGGCGACATTTTCCTTCATTTCCCAATGCATAAAGAGGAAATGAAAGTTTGCCTTAGTGGAGGTATTCGGCCTTTTTGGTTCATACACAGTATTGTTTTTTCATGCCATACTTTTTACATGTTGATCCTATTGTCTTTTTTTTCAGTTTTCCCCCCCCCCTTTTTTTTTTTTTTTTTTTTTAAATCAGATTCCTTCAAACGCTTCACTGCACGCCCATCTTTAACCTCATCACCTTGTGAGGCATGCTGGGTGAAATGTAGATCAGCCAACACCTGCAACGAAGACAAAACACGTCCACAAACTCGTTCGAACTCGTCGCTGTTCTGAGCCCCCGTCGGCCAAGTCTGCCTAGCAACTGGAGGATGGACTACCAAGATGCCAATGAAGCACAAGACGTTTGGTTTACTGAGGCTCCCTGGTATGTCCCACCACCACGGGGGGGCATTCAAAGAAAAATGTAGCCTTGAGGGTACGTCCACCCCACCAACAGACAGGCTGTATGGTGTTCAACGCCTATAAAAGAACGCGGGCGCCATGTGGGCACCTGGCGTTTTTTTTTTTAATGAGACACTTTGATGTCTCGGTTAACCACACGAGGAATGACGCTGATAATTTGCAACTTGACACCACACAATTATGCAATAACTATATCAATCAGCAGAAATCTTATTTATCAGATTTAATTTAAGGCTTAACCCTTCAACAAAGAAGTGCAATTGCAGTCAGTGGCGTTAAATTGTATTTGAACTCCATTTTGGGTGCAGTGTGGATTGATGCGCCTCGCCACAAACACACAAAGCCACATTTAAATTTAGCCGTCCCTCAGAAGAAGCCAGGCCCCTGCGGACATCCCGTAGCCGTAATAATGCCCTCGGAACGGGATGATTACCACCTTGGCGTTCTCCTCGTTGAAAGCCGACGCCCACTTTCCCAGTCGGGAGAGCGAGGGGGGGGATGGAGGAGACTCTTGCATCAGACTGAAAATCCAGACGCAAGCTTCCATGTGGACGCCATGTGGAGGCCCGGCGGCCAAGTGGCGAGGGGCCCGTTTCCATCCAGTGCAAAGAGTTCAGCTCAAAAGAACAAATTTGGGCATCTTTTGGGCGTGCCAATTCCAAATAGGGCCTGACCAAGATTGATTCATTAAGGCCAATGTTGATTCCGATATTTAGCAAATAAAATTCTGATAACCGTGATGGAACATTTAAATCCTTTACAATATTTTGTTCTTTTTTACAACAAGGAGAAGAATGGGCCAATTTTTGTTTGGGGGATTTTTGAACACCAATATCTTTGTCTTATGTTGTAATGCGTTAGTAAAAAAACAAAAAACAAAAACAAAAAAAAACAAAACAAAACAAAACAAACAAACAAACAAAAACAAACAGATTTTTTTTTGCCAATTTTAAAATAGGTAATACGGCATTGGTTAGATAGGAGTATCAGGCGATTAAAATTTGTTATCGGAATTAATCACATTACTTCAATAGTTAACTCACGGTTAATCACAAATTTTATAACTGTTTTACAATAAAATGTACAATAAAATATTTGCCCCTAAGTTTTCATACTCTTTTTAGCATAAAAGTAGAAAAAAATGTTAAACTAATAGAAATATGGCTGCATCTTTTAGTCATTGATACAGTAATTTCATCATAATTCATAAAATTGAGTTAAAATGAAAAAGATGCACTGTACTGTAAAAAACAAGTGTGATCTTGGTTTGTGCTGAGGACATTTTTCTGCCACTAGATGGCATAATTGCATTGGTAAAACATTGGTGACCGCTCAGTGCATTTTTCTTTTCATATTATCCATCCATCCATTTTCTTGACCGCTTATTCCTCACAAGGGTCGCGGGGGGTGCTGGAGCCTATCTCAGCTGGCTTTGGGCAGTAGGCGGGGTACACCCTGGACTGGTTGCCAGCCAATCACAGCTTTTCATATTAAAAGTTATCTAATCTTTAACATGAAGCAACTTGTAAAAATGTGCACATTTTTAAAACTGTAAAATACAACTCGACCACAATCCACAAATATATGCATTATTATTACATTAATGACTGCTAAATTTTGACGTGGATGTGTCTGCTGTGTTACAACTGGAATTCCCCTAGTACATGCTTTCGAAGTAAGGAAATCAATTGCACGTTAAAAACAATTTGTGGCGTTAAAGGAACGTTAAAAGTGTTAAATTAACTCAAAATTAACGCACTAATTTTGACACCCCAAATTATATCGCTGATGAACAAAGTCAATATGCTATGTTCTTGCTACCATCTTGTGGCATCTTGGTGGAGAGCAACTATGTTGAAGTGACTTGAGGATTTTCACGCGTGTGTACAGACCAGTTGACTTCCATTCATAGCCTGATAGTTGGAGGCCAGAGGCGAGCAGGATGCCCTGCCCCGCCGGAGAACAGGCACCTCACTTTTAACGCTTGTTTACTCTGCCACGGCATGTTTGCTCACACACATGCCTGCAGCTGTGTATGTGTGTGTATGTGTGTGTGCATGCGCAAATATTCCGGAAAGCAGCGCATTACATTACGGTCCATCTGCCGAAGGTTACGTAAGGGGACACATTCTTGGAAAAGTCTGCTGCATGTGCACAGCAAATCTTCCTCCTCCTCCTCACTCCTGGAGTGCATTGAGTGCAAGTTACTATCATTTCCAAACACAAATGTGCGGGAATTAGCATCTTAGCTTAGCATCGACGCCATTGAGGGTCGAAAATATATGATAATGCTACGTTTTGATGTAGCTCGTTTGGAATATTTCTGTATGTTGCCAGAGCAGTTTCTCCACCCACATGACAAACATTATGAGCAGGTTCATGAAAGCATTCGGTGACGCATAAAAACAGAAATATGGCAACATGAAAACACATTATAATGGCGTGCAAATTAAGGCGTATGATGGGTGAAATTGTGGATGTCAAGAAGTGGTTGTAATGGTATTAAAATTGTGACACACAACAGGGTGGGACAAAAGTAGACAAATCATTATTAGCGGGTTTTTTCTTGGCATCTTCCTTCACCTTTAATTCATTCATCATCCTTACATCAATCCTTCTTTCCACCTTAGACCTCCTATTTTCTTCCTTCCTTCCTTCCTTCAATTTGCATCTTTCTTACTTTCTTCCCTCAGACTTGCTTTCTATTTGCCTCCTTCCTGCTTTTACTTAAAACCACTTTTCTGCCTTTCTACCTTCCCTCCTCCCTTCCTTTTTGACCTTTTTTTCTGACCTCTTTCCTTCCTTTATTTTCTCCTTTTTGGCTTCTTTCCTTCCTTAAAACTAGTTTTGTCTTACTTTCCTGCTTCCTTCCGTTCTTATCTCTTCCTTGCCCTCCTTGCCCTCTGATCCACTGTCCATCCTGCATTTGTCCCAGGTTTTCTTTGCCTTAGACCTGCTTTTATTCATGCTGCCTTACATCCTTCTTTCTTTCACTTAAACAAACCCTCCAGCCTTCCTTTCCTTCCACCTGACACTTTGCTATGTTCGTTTTCCTTCCTGACCACTTTCCTTCCCTCCTACCTTACTTCTGCCATCCTTCCTTCCCTCACTCACTCTTTATCATTTTGCACCCTTCTTTCCTTCATTCGCTTAAGGACGCTTTCCTTCTGACCTTCTGTATCTGTCCCATTCTGCAGAATCTCCTTCTCAAGTTACTGTATTAATCACATCACTTACCCAAAAAAAACATTTAAATATATACACCTCCTTTTGGCCCACACTGTAAATTCTCATATGAATATTTTCTACGCTAAGTTTAGCTCGAGGCCACAACGTGACATCCTATTCACAGCAAGAGGACACCGTGAGTTAACAATGAAGGCCGACTAGTTACAGTCATTACACACACATTTGAACCAGATGAACCTGATCGAGAATTATGACGGGTGTCACTCTCATGTGTCGGACAAATGACGCACACACCACCGACTTTGCATTGTTTTGCGGGGAGTCGGGTGTCAACACACAGATGAGAGAAAGCACAAGCTCTAAACTTAGGAAGGCAAAGACGGGTAGATACCGTCGGTGGAAGGCTTTAGTTGGGTGGGGCTTGGGGGGCAATATTGGTTAAGAGGGAAGGAGGAAGCGGCGGGGGACAGCCGAAGGGAACAAGCAAGCCAGTCTATTTGTGAACACTACAGTCTATTTTATATTCATACACACATGCTCACTATGGTATCGTTCATGGGAGTGCAAGCTACGGCCTGTGGCCATAAAGCTTGTAATTCAACATAAAAATACAAAAATAAGTGGTGAGAATGTCATACATTTCTCTTTCCCATAAATTCTAGTATATGGCCCTCCATATATGATGAATGTATCCGGTAGAAAAAAAAAAAAAAAAAAGTACCCAAATGTGCACATGAAGCTTCCAAAGTGTCTTCCCCCCACATAAATTCACTTGAAATTTCTAATTTGTCATGGGAATGTTGTACTGGAATCTGAGTTGAGCCTCGGGATTGGTTTAAAGGGCCTCCATTTGTACTTCACCACGCGAGTCCCGACCTGTCAAAGGTTGCCAAATGAACATCTAAGTTTCTGGGTCCTGCCAGCTGCATTCCCATTTTGCTGCAGACGATCCAACATTTCTCCTCAGAGTGCACTCATAACTTACGTAACAGCAGAAAGGCAAAAGACCGTTTTGGAAAATCCTCAAGATGCTCTTGCAGATGCACAACACCCATTCTTTAATGGAAATACAGATTTGCATGACTTTTTAATTACCTACGTTTAATAACCAGGTGAAAGTAACTATATTAAAATAATTTCTTTTGCATGCAAAATTTATATATTTTTTTCGCATATTATGACAAGTCAAGCTGATAAATTATTCTTATAGTTAAAATTTTTCTATCAATAACTTGTATATAAAAAGGTTGGACGCGTATTCTTAGTATGTCTAAGCATGCTGCTTTAAGTGAACTTTTAAAGGAAGAAAGTGGGGTGGGGGGCATCCTGGACCTCAAGGCTCAACTTGTAAAGGAGAGCAGGGCACACACATTGACAGCACCGTGGATTGACCACTTCCTTGTAAAAATAATAATGGCAAATTGAGGAGCTAAAAGGTTTTTGGTGTTAACTTACATTAGTATAGAGGGCACAGTCCATGTCTCCGGCCTCGGACAGCTCGCTGAGGTTGCGGTCCCAGTGCATGAAGCTTTCACTCGAGTCCAGGATCTCCATGACGGCGTCCCGGTGGCTTCCTCCTCCTAAAACTTCTCAAGTTTGGTGAAGTTCGCAGCAACTGTGTTTGGAAGGAAGTCAACGCGCCGAGCAAGACTGTGTCTGTGCGTGACTTAGTCAAGAAAGAACGTCCAAATGTTTATCATCTCCCGTTCGTTCACCTCAACATCCACAGACACTCCACAGCTGCTTTTCTCTCGCTTTTCTTCGCTCTCCTCCTTCTCCTCCTCTTCCTCGCCAACCAGCCAACCTGGAATGTGTTGTGGGGGGCGGGGTGGAGTCACATGCTGCAAAGTAAAATCATATCGAGCATACAGCGGTCAAACTACGCGTGTAAGTTTATATTGTGCTTTCTGTGTTACTGTACATAATTTATACAACATTTGGCTAAAAATGAAGTTAATTTGTGTTTCGAGCGGTACCAACTGTTTTCTGCGGCGAATATTGAGGCAT